>NW_016172996.1:0-7327 GCF_001687245.7 Rhagoletis zephyria
CGCAAGTTTAAATATTTTAGTCGACTTCGTTTTACGTGAAGGACTAATATTGTTATTACAATCATTATGTCTTATGTGGGAAGACAACATACCTTGGCATCAGCTACCACAGCTGACTGTTCAGTGGAGTTGGAAGAAGAGTTTGGACCGGTATCCATTACGAAGCTTGAGGTTTGTAAAGAAAAATATACGCCTTTTGTTATTTCATTGTATTCATATTTATGTAGGTCAATGGGATATCAAATAATGATATTAAACGATTGCAGGAAGCTGGATTTCATACAGTAGAATCTATAGCATTTTCACCAAAGAAACTTTTGTTGCAAATTCGAGGATTTTCCGATGCAAAAGCGGATAAAATTCTAACTGAAGCTATTAAACTTGTCCCAATGGGTTTCACAACTGCCACTTCTATTTATCAAAAGCGTTCAGAGATAGTCATGTTGACGACTGGCTCAAAAGAGCTTGATAAGTTACTGGGCGGGGGCATCGAAACGGGTTCAATAACCGAAATGTTTGGAGAATTCCGTAGTGGTAAGACGCAGTTGTGTCATACATTAGCTGTGACTTGTCAATTGCCAATAAGTCAGAATGGTGGCGAGGGTAAATGCCTTTATATTGATACAGAAGGAACATTTCGGCCGGAACGTTTGACCGCAATTGCCGAACGCTTCAAACTTGTAAAAGAAGAGGTGAAGTTTTGAAGAAATATTAATGTAATAGTGCTTTTACAATTGGTAATATTATGTATATTCAAGGTTTTGGACAACGTGGCCTGCGCACGCGCCTATAACACAGATCATCAAACGCAATTACTGACACAGGCTGCAGCTATGATGGTGGAATCACGGTGAGTTTAAAATACATTTGGATGCTTAAATGAAAAAATCTAAATTTATTTTATTAGGTATGCACTTTTAGTAGTTGATAGTGCAACAGCACTTTACCGCACAGATTATACAGGTCGTGGTGAGTTGTCAGCACGCCAGATGCACCTTGCACGATTTCTGCGCCTTTTGTTGCGATTAGCAGATGAGGTATTCAACATTAGTAAATTCATGTGTTCATATTTTAGTATATATANCAGCACGCCAGATGCACCTTGCACGATTTCTGCGCCTTTTGTTGCGATTAGCAGATGAGGTATTCAACATTAGTAAATTCATGTGTTCATATTTTAGTATATATATTAATTTTTAGTTTGGTGTCGCTGTAATCATAACGAATCAGGTGGTCGCCAATGTAGATACTGGACCTGCCATGTTCGCAGCAGATACCAAGAAGCCCATTGGCGGCAACATTATCGCGCATGCCTCCACGACGAGACTTTATTTCCGAAAAGGACGCGGGGAAACGCGGATTTGCAAAATATATGATTCACCATGCCTACCCGAGAGTGAAGCTACATTTGCAATATTACCCGATGGAATCGGCGATGCAAAAGAATAGAGCAAATGAATGCGTTCTTGAATAGGCTAAGTTAATCAATTTAAGAAAGTATATTAGATATTATGTTTACCTATTAGTAATAAAAACAAGGACACGATGATATGCACAAATTAAAAGCATTGGCGTTTGAATTTTTGCATTCTACGTATACTTGGAATTTTACGGATATGAATAGATTTATTGTATGTATGTACTGCTGAAAATGACCAACTAGAAATGTATGTGCATTCGCAGCGTTTAAATTTATACAAACTAATTCGATCGCTTATAAGTGTTCATGAGCCATGTATGTACATATGGGACATAGATAGTTTGGTTGGTGTTCTTGTTTCACAAATGCAGATAACCAGTAAACAAAAATCAAATTGAATCGTGTTAAGTGATGCAATTTTAGTAGAAAAAATAGTCTATACACGTGTATATCGTATTCGTTATTCGAAATTGTTGTTGGTTTTTGTAGCACACANTTGGAATTTTACGGATATGAATAGATTTATTGTATGTATGTACTGCTGAAAATGACCAACTAGAAATGTATGTGCATTCGCAGCGTTTAAATTTATACAAACTAATTCGATCGCTTATAAGTGTTCATGAGCCATGTATGTACATATGGGACATAGTTTGGTTGGTGTTCTTGTTTCACAAATGCAGATAACCAGTAAACAAAATTCAAATTGAATCGTGTTAAGTGATGCAATTTTAGTAGAAAAAATAGTCTATACACGTGTATATCGTACTCGTTATTCGAAATTGTATTAACAAAATTTTCTAGTTATCAGAAAACAGTAAAAAAGAAACCCTATGAAGGGGTCAATTGAAAAGGTCGGACCTTGTGAAACAGTACATTCCTAGGCATACCGTTAGTTTAGATTGACGTCGATTGAAGAATTGACCTATTCTAGGTCGCTGCAACCGCCTCATGTTGGTTTTTTGTAGCACACTAATTTTTTTTTATATCAGCCCTATCGCCGATTTCGAGTGAATATTTCTTTCCCATAATTAAACATGCAAAACAAAAACAAATTGGGAAAAATTGTTTTTGTTTTGCTTTATAATTTTTGGGAATATGTGAAATTCGCGATAGGGCCGATATATTTATTGCTTTTGTTAGAAGTAAATGTACAAACGGTAAACATTACAACAAATTTTTTATTTAGAAGAGTCCAGACATTTACCTGTAAGCAAAAGCTAAGGCAATATTTTATTTTTATTATATTTTTTTTTTTGTAATTTTTGCAAAAAGTAGGCTTTGTGCTTCCTGACAAATGGTAAATTTTGGGTTAAAACACTTTCCAAAAACAAGTGCGAATTTAAACGAAAAATACTTTATATTTATTGTACACACCTCGTAATGGATTTGCATAAACACAATATAANACCTGCCATGTTCGCAGCAGATACCAAGAAACCCATTGGCGGCAACATTATCGCTCATGCCTCCACGACGAGACTTTATTTCCGAAAAGGACGCGGGGAAACGCGGATTTGCAAAATATATGATTCACCATGCCTACCCGAGAGTGAAGCTACATTTGCAATATTACCCGATGGAATCGGCGATGCAAAAGAATAGAGCAAATGAATGCGTTCTTGAATAGGCTAAGTTAATCAATTTAAGAAAGTATATTAGATATTATGTTTAACTATTAGTAATAAAAACAAGGACACGATGATATGCACAAATTAAAAGCATTGGCGTTTGAATTTTTGCATTCTACGTATACGTGGAATTTTACGGATATGAATAGATTTATTGTATGTATGTACTGCTGAAAATGACCAACTAGAAATGTATGTGCATTCGCAGCGTTTAAATTTATACAAACTAATTCGATCGCTTATAAGTGTTCATGAGCCATGTATGTACATATGGGACATAGATAGTTTGGTTGGTGTTCTTGTTTCACAAATGCAGATAACCAGTAAACAAAAATCAAATTGAATCGTGTTAAGTGATGCAATTTTAGTAGAAAAAATAGTCTATACACGTGTATATCGTATTCGTTATTCGAAATTGTTGTTGGTTTTTGTAGCACACAAATTTTTTTTTATATCAGCCCTATCGCCGATTTCGAGTGAATATTTCTTTCCCATAATTAAACATGCAAAACAAAAACAAATTGGGAAAAATTGTTTTTGTTTGCTTTATAATTTTTGGGAATATGTGAAATTCGCGATAGGGCCGATATATTTATTGCTTTTGTTAGAAGTAAATGTACAAACGGTAAACATTACAACAAATTTTTTATTTAGAAGAGTCCAGACATTTACCTGTAAGCAAAAGCTAAGGCAATATTTTATTTTTTATTTTTANATATATGATTCACCATGCCTACCCGAGAGTGAAGCTACATTTGCAATATTGCCCGATGGAATCGGCGATGCAAAAGAATAGAGCAAATGAATGCGTTCTTGAATAGGCTAAGTTGATCAATTTAAGATCGTATATTAGATATTATGTTTAACTATTAGTAATAAAAACAAGGACACGATGATATGCACAAATTAAAAGCATTGGCGTTTGAATTTTTGCATTCTACGTATACTTGGAATTTTACGGATATGAATAGATTTATTGTATGTATGTACTGCTGAAAATGACCAACTAGAAATGTATGTGCATTCGCAGCGTTTAAATTTATACAAACTAATTCGATCGCTTATAAGTGTTCATGAGCCATGTATGTACATATGGGACATAGATAGTTTGGTTGGTGTTCTTGTTTCACAAATGCAGATAACCAGTAAACAAAATTCAAATTGAATCGTGTTAAGTGATGCAATTTTAGTAGAAAAAATAGTCTATACACGTGTATATCGTACTCGTTATTCGAAATTGTATTAACAAAATTTTCTAGTTATCAGAAAACAGTAAAAAAGAAACCCTATGAAGGGGTCAATTGAAAAGGTCGGACCTTGTGAAACAGTACATTCCTAGGCATACCGTTAGTTTAGATTGACGTCGATTGAAGAATTGACCTATTCTAGGTCGCTGCAACCGCCTCATGTTGGTTTTTTGTAGCACACAAATTTTTTTTTATATCAGCCCTATCGCCGATTTCGAGTGAATATTTCTTTCCCATAATTAAACATGCAAAACAAAAACAAATTGGGAAAAATTGTTTTTGTTTGCTTTATAATTTTTGGGAATATGTGAAATTCGCGATAGGGCCGATATATTTATTGCTTTTGTTAGAAGTAAATGTACAAACGGTAAACATTACAACAAATTTTTTATTTAGAAGAGTCCAGACATTTACCTGTAAGCAAAAGCTAAGGCAATATTTTATTTTTATTATATTTTTTTTTTTGTAATTTTTGCAAAAAGTAGGCTTTGTGCTTCCTGACAAATGGTAAATTTTGGGTTAAAACACTTTCCAAAAACAAGTGCGAATTTAAACGAAAAATACTTTATATTTATTGTACACACCTCGTAATGGATTTGGCATAAACACAATATAAAAAAAAACAATATACAAATATGTATATACATACATATGTATGTATATCAATTATACCAGTAGCATGTTTTCTGTTTAGTTAATCAGTACCTAAGCATACATACATTAAACATATATATGTATATAAACTCGTGTTTTGGTATTTGTTTTTTACATATTCTGTGCCACCATGGAATTAGTAACGCAAAGTTTGAAAATTGAAGCCAATAAATCGTGTAATTTCTTTGAATATTTGACTTTTTTAAGGAGAGATTTAGGATTCCACGCGCGTTTCAAGTACGTTGCTTTCAGCGATGACGAGGGAATCTTCCGTACCCAATTCAGCATTGTCTTCCATCATTCCTGATCCTTGTTTCTGACTTTCCATCGTTATGCCCGATTCTTCGTTCAAGTGTTCCTTCTCAACATTACTTTTTGACCCTATTTCTTTATTTTCTGAGTTTTTCTCATCTCTATTGCGATTAGCACAAATATTCATATACGCTTTCTCACTCATTGTGATGCGATTTTGCTCACTAATATGTTTCGTGCATTCTTTGTACGTTTTTACTTGATCACAGAAAGGTTCCCAAAACTGCTGATCGCCTGAAATTTTAAACAGTTTTTTAAAGTAGTTGTATATAATAACTGCTTCGTTGCGTATGGTTTCCGCCTTGGCTTTGAATTCAATTTCTTCGTCGGCGCTCAGTGACCATTCTTTCAAATTTCCAACATAGCGGCGTAAGCGCCTTATGATGTCCACACAATCTGGATTACGTAACAACATTAACTGTGTTAATTCGAAATCTTTATATTGCTTGAGTAGGTCCACACAACGATTTACGTCAGCACTTTTCAATCCCAAGCTTTCACGCAATTGCTGTGATATTTGTATAAAGTCGCGCTCAACGAAAAGCGCATCCTCCTGCTCTATCATCTGATTGGTGAATCTATTTGCAGCATCTTGATGAATCTTTGCTCGAGGAGGATTTATGATCACACGATCCTTTACAGCTTCTAGTTTAATTTGGCCAATCTCTAGCTTCTCCTTTAATTCTTCAGCATCTTTTCGAGCTTTCTCTTCCCATTTAGTTCGCTCAGCCGTACTTGGAAATGACTCCGGTTTTCCGAAGTCCAACTTGATGCCAACACATTTGGCTGGCGGCACAAAAGCTAGTAATAAATTGTTAAATAATTCACTCTTATTGCCGCCAGAGGGCTTAACGGTGGGCGTAATGGTAGCTGTTGGCTTAGAGGAGCTGCCCGATTTCTTGGCAGATTTTTTCGCATCAGAAGATACACCTGGAAATATTAATTATTAAATTATTTTCATATTTCCTTTTTTAAATAAGTTCTTAATATAGAATATGTAGTTAGTACTTAATGAATCCAAATTTGCAAAATAATAGTTGCGTTCCCTAAAAGGCCGTTCGCACCAGGCGATTCAACTTTTGGGTTCAACTCACGTAGGTTTGCTCGAAAAAAAATTTAATGGCTAAGGCAATGGAGTGCACTAAACCGTTTGCTGGAGCAGCTTCGATTGCAAAGCAATCGAGTGCACTAACGTTCACTATTCTGTAAGAGATTAGTTGCGTTCGATAACAAAATTAGCCAACACCAGCCAACAATCAAAATCAAGAGAGTAAGCGAAAACTCTCCCAAAGAGATGAAAGGGCAAAAAACGAACGAACGAACAGGAAATTAGCCATTACTTGCAAAAACCGGAAAAAGAGACACACCAGCTGACTTTGTTTATGATTTTATTTGTAAACAAACTGAAATTCATCTTGCCTCCATAGAAGAAAAAGGAAAGTGAACGTTCAATGTTCGCCAGGAACATTTTTAGAAGTAAAAACTAGTTGGCGCTATCATAAAGTCATATAGCAGGCAGCCAGAAAGCATATAAATACCAAAACTCGAAAAATGCAATTTTGTTTGTTTACAAAAATTGCAACCATATGTTTTGTGATCATATGTTTTCGTGTTGGATAATTTTTAGGTGCAATCCCGTATTCCTCGGACTCGGACTAGTAAAACTGTCAAAAAATCAAGATTTGCTCAGAGCGAGAGAGTAACATTGAAAAGTACGGGATCGCTTTCTAGTAAAAAATGGCAACTTCTGTAACTTCAACATAACCTCCAAATTTAGGTTGTACATTTTTGCTTATTTTGTATGTAAACACACTCAGTCACACATGTAAATAACCAAAAATACTTTCAAATTCATTAGAATCCAGTTAAACAAGTAATTAAACACTTTTCATCATGAATTAGCAGAGTGCACTTTTCTTTTGTTTACAATTTGGTTGCCAAACACACTACAGCTGATCGTTTGACACATTTACCAGAATTTACCAGCAAAAAATTCTCGGACTAAAACTGGTTACCAGTGACAGAGAGAGAACCGTATTTACTCCCTTTTTTGTCCTCTCAAT
>NW_016172996.1:7782-12408 GCF_001687245.7 Rhagoletis zephyria
AGTCAGAGAACCGAGTACGGGATCGATTTCCAGTAAAATCTGACTGATTCTGACTACTCCGGACTCGTACGGGATCGCAACTTTTGCTGACTAAAATTTTGCCAGTACAAAATGAACGCTTCTCTTGCATCAAAATGAACGCTTGCTCTCTCAATTTTTGTGTGTTGGATCGAACGCCATCCAGTAAAAATTTGGAAAACTATTACAAATTTTTGACTTGTCGAACGCACCTATTATGTGAAAATGCAATATTTTCGCATTTAGCAAAATTAAACACGTTTTTCGCTGTAAAGTGAACTGTTTGGCAGTCTCAACTCGTTCTTCTTTTCTCTATATCTTTGTTTACTTGTGGTACACAAATGTCAACGGCCTAGGACGGCGCAATCACAGTATATACAGTAATAAACCTTTTCGCAGTTTTTCACCATTTGGTACCCGAGGAGTACTTTTGGGATGTGTGCAGCGCTTTAGTTTTGCGCGCACGGCAACACTTACTGTGGGGAATTTCGCCTCATGATTAGAAAAAGTTCATTTCGAGGATAAAATATACATAATTATGTGTTATTTATGAACAAAATGTAGGTTAAGTATAATATTTATTTATTTCAATTCAGTTAGCCTACAGAGTATATATTCTTACAGACTAAGACAACATTAATTTAGTTTCCATTGTGTGTGTGACGATACATTCCCAGTAGAACTTGGGAGCATCGTACGATTGCTCGGTGAGTACTCCCTTGGGAGTATACGAATACTCCCCATTGCTCCCTATGCTTCTGTTTATAAGCATGTAATTTTGTATACTTCCTTTAACATTGGATGTCCTAGGAGGGGGAGTAATCCCTTTTACCTCCTAAACGAGCAATCGGGAGTACTCCCATAGTTACCTCCCAGAAACCTCCCAAAAAGACAACAAGGGAGTGCACATAGAAAACATCCCATATTCCTCCGGAACGACGAAATAAAGGAGTAATTCTACTAAAGGAAAATTTCGAATTAAAAATCCGCTTTTATTATTCAGAATTTCAGTCTGGCAGCACCAAGTTTTATGTTATTTTGCTATCTTATTCATCGTTTATATGAAAGCTTTAACAATAAATTATATAAGAACTATAGGGTTGCTAGAAAAAAGGGGGGTATTTTTGAAATCGGGGGTCCTATTCTACCCCCCTCTTCCCCCCTTTTTCTGGAATTTGCCGTCCGTCTACTAAAATTTTCCCCTATTTAGCATACTAGTGTTCGCCTGGCGTTTGAAATTCAAGCTTTTAAATTAAGGGGAGTTGAGGGGGGCTGGGCTGAGCCGAGTAGAGTTTAGTTGAGTGGAGGAGAAGTGAGTTGAGGTGAAATGCGTTGAACAACATGTTATAACAGAACATAACATAAAATAACATAACCACATAACATAACATAAAATAACATAACACAACACCATACAACACAACACCACACAAGCAGTTTCTGATCGGGAGCCACAGAAGTGGCCACCCGAACAGACAGCTGCTTGCAGAGGAGCCCTCGCTTAGGCACGTCAGGAGGCATCTATATGAACTGACGGACGAAGTCCAGAGGTTCGTCTGGACCCGTCAGCTTACCGACTGGCCCTGAACGGCATTCACAGGGAGTCAGTCTGGAGTTATGTAGACTCCAGACACGATCAACAATAGCCCAACATCGCTCTGGCTACTGCAGCAGGTTAAACTCATACCTGAGTAGATTCAATGAGGATATGCCAAATGAGTGTCCCCATTACTCGAAACATCTCTTTGCATGTCCGGAAAACCCGACAACCCTAACGGCTTTGTCCCTGTGGACCGACCCGATAGAGGCTGCACGCTTCCTAGGTCTGCCGTTAGTGAAACTTGACGACATCGACTGAGATATCAACCGATCTGGGCGGGGTTGTTGTAGCCGCTACAACAACAACAACAACAACACACAAATCAATACGATACAACACAACACGAAACAACACATCACAACACAATACAACAAAATTATAGGATTCCTTAAACTCGTGCAGTCGTAAACTGTGTAAAACTCGGTAAGTTTACGAGGCTTTTATGGCAAAATGTGTAAATAAGTGCGTAAAGTGACTGTTTAAAAGATCAACCAAGATTTTGTGAAATAGTTTTTTTTCGTAGTATTTTCCCCAACAGCCCGCCATCTTGTCTCCATTGGCTAAAATAAAATTAAAAATGCCAAAAATTAGCAGAAAACCCATATTTGTTGTTGTAGCAGCAGTGCTCAACCCCCCAGATTTGTCATGTGTCGTCGTCTTCATCCTCCGACTCTGTGAGCCTGAGGCCGAGAAAGCGGGCTGCGTCGATAGGCGCGGTCCAGAGCGCTTCTGGTGTCAGGGTCGTAGGGTTGGAGGTGCACGTGAAGAGGTGCTGGGTGTCGTGGGGACCTTGCCCACATGCAGGGCATGTGTTTGCCACTTGTGTGTTCAGCCGAGAAAGGTAGCTGTTGAGTCGGTGACACCACCCAGAACGGAGTTGTGCTAGGGTGCACCTGGTCTCTCTCGGCAGCTCTATTTCTTCTGGATCTATGGGCGGCGGTCGACCGCCCAAGACGATGTTGTCATTACGCGTACTGAGGCTCGTTCTGACCGCATCGCTGTGTAGGCTGTTGAGCGCCGCTCTGTATGTTGCTGCGTCGAATGGATGGTCTACGTACGGCTCAATGTCCGCTTTCCAGTCGTGCAGGTGTCGTTTCACGTGTCGTGGGGGCGGTTCGTTACGAAGCAAGGCATTGTTGGGGTGATTCCCTCGGTGACAGCCTACGAGGTATTGCTTCGACAGCATGGTGTTGTGCTCTTTCACCGCCAGCATCTGGCTTTCTTCATGTAGGTGATGCTCGGACGACATGAGATGACAACCTGTAGCCGTACGTAGAGCTGCATTCTGGCAGGTTTGGAGGTTCCTACATTGGGTGTCGCTTGTCCCCGCCGTCCACACTGGTGCCGCGTAGTTAGCCACTGACCGGCCGATTGCCTTGTAGGTCGCGAGCAGGGTTTCTTTATTGGCTCCCCAGGTGCTGCCGGCTAGCGATTTTAGGACTTTGTTCCTGGCTCGCAGTTTGTTGCATGTGGCTGTGGCGTACGCGGAGAAGGAGAAGAGGCTATCGAACGTCACTCCTAGGATTTTAGGGTGGTTAGTCGTCGGTATTTTGGCGCCATCGACGAAGACGTCCAGTTCTAGCCCCACCTCCTTGGTCCAGGTTGTAGAAAGTGTGGCGCTGGATTTTGCGGCGGAGATTTGGAGGCTCCTTGCAGTGAAGAAGTGAGATATCTCACCGATCTTTCCAACCCATATTTGTAAAGTTAGTGGATGCAATTCATTCTTTTTATTCACATTTTATTAGTGGTATTCATCCAAACCGATAACTATTTCAAGCAGATAATCTTATAAGTTTACGCACTCTGTTACATGAACGACCCACACTATCTTTTCGTTTACACATGCGACAATAGTCGTGTTTTCTTTGGTTATAGACCTCAGTATCACTAACTTTATACTACTAGCACGACCTTAAGTTATTTGTTTTTGTTATTTTTATGGCCTTATAACAATTATATTCAACAATTTTTATGAGCTCGAGGCCGTATTTAGTGAAAACTTATTGTGGAAAAGCAACAATAATTTGAAAAAATGGTAGAAGTACTAAAGCCCATCCCTAAATAGTGCCAGAAGCCATACGCAATAAAGAGATCATTCAACACGATCTATCCGCGTACTTAAAATTTTTGAGAAGAAACACAATGCACTCACTTTTAATCGCCAGTGTAAGTGTTAAGAAAACTACGTTGTTCTATTTCCATTGTGTTCCTTCATGCCACACCAACGAACGCGCACGTTAAATTCCATTATATACACGCACTTACCTTCTGCTGGTACTTTTTTCTTCGAAGGTGGTGAATGAGATAAAGAGGGTCCATCCTGTACTTCATCAATGTATCGCTTTGTTTTAATTTTGCGACCACTGCGGCTGACTAATTCCGGGTTATCCGTCGTAGACGTTACTAGTGGCACTTGTTTATCTTCTTTTATTTTATGTGCCCTCAATTGTTCATCAATTTGATTTGCTACATCTTTCCCTTCTTCTATTCCGACAACTATGGCACTTTCATCCATTTGGCAATCTTCAGCCGTGATATCCGCGAATGCCTCAGTGCCATCATCTAAGGTTTCGTCTCCCAACGCTGCAGCACCCGGTAAATCGATAGGAGCCGAATCTTCTCCGTTTAATGCCGCCTCTATCTGCTCAATAGCCTCACGAAAGTTTGAACGCTTAAGATTTTTGTCGGTAGCAAACTTTTCTTTACTTTCCGCATATAGGAAAAGATCCTCCACTTTGATGTTTGCAGTCTCTCCCGTTCCGTAAAAGTACACGCTGTACTTTTTATTGTTGTACTTAGTAATCTTTGCTGGCCATGCTGGATAGCCCTTTACCTTAGCGAAAACCAAGTCGCCAATATTAAATTGTTTCTTTTCCTTTCCCATTATGCTTTTTAGTAGAGTAAATTTTTAATTTCTGAATCAAATATATAAAATTCACTTCCACGCTTTTGTTTAGTATGATTTCTCTTTCCGCCAATTTTCTTTTTTAGTTTTTGTGCGGCGATTT
>NW_016172999.1:0-8945 GCF_001687245.7 Rhagoletis zephyria
GTTATAATACCCTTGTGCACAAGTGCGCTCGGGTATAAAAATTGTCAAAGAGAAATTATTCTTTGCTATTAAAGAAATAATTGACCCACATGGTTTTGTCTGTGGTCGTTCTACAGTCACGAATCTCGCTTCTTTTTCTCAGTTNAATGCTGTTCATCGTTTTGTGTGCCGTTGAAATACATTTTCAATCTTTCTTTATCTCAAGGTATCTTTATTGATCGTTGGAAAGTTGCGTCGATTACGCCAATTTTTAAATCAGGCAACAAAACCGATGTGACGAATTACAGACCTATTTCTAAACTTTCTAACTGCTCAAAACTATTTGAAAAAATTGTCAAAGAGAAATTATTCGTTGCTATTAAAGAAATAATTGACCCGCATCAACATGGTTTTGTCTGTGGTCGTTCTACAGTCACGAATCTCGCTTCTTTTTCTCAGTTTTGTATCTCATCGCTCAAAAGTGGATCGCAAGTTGATGTAATCTACACAGATTTCTCGAAGGCCTTCGATACTGTAACTCATAGTATCCTACTGCATAAGCTGGAACGGTTAGGGTTCCACTCAACATTTTTAAGCTGGGTTAGTTCGTATCTCTCCAATAGAATCTCTCATGTTGAAATTGAAAACACTAAGTCTTACTCGTTTATCGCCACTTCTGGGGTTCCACAGGGTAGTATCCTTGGCCCAATTCTTTTTCTTCTCTTTATTAATGACATTGGATCTTATTTAAAGCACTCAAAGTTTTTACTCTATACTGACGACTTAAAAATTTTTAGACACATTACTTGTTTGTCGGATGTTCCGTCTTTACAAGACGATCTCAATAACCTGGCTAATTGGAGTACTAGAAATAAATTACCTCTCAATATTAAGAAATGTTTTCATATGACTATTTCTAAAAACCAAAACTTCATTAGGTCAACATATCCTCTTTTTGATGCTAGCCTGTCTACTGTTCGTGAATTTGTGGATCTTGGAGTGATGTTTGACTCGGGGTTTACCTTTGTTAATCACATTAACTATATTATCCCTAAAGCCTATTCTAACCTAGCCTTTCTTCGCCGCTATGGAAGGGACTTTAAAGATCCGTATACCCGGAAAACTTTATTTAATTCTTTAGTACGATCAAAATTGGAATATGCTTCCTTAATCTGGAATCCGATCTACTCATCTCATTCCTATAGAATTGAAAGAGTGCAGCGGAGCTTTATTCGTTTTGCTCTCAAACCACTTAATTTCACTGCTCCTGTGCCACCCTATTGTGCCCGCTGTATGCTAATAGGGATGAAGTCACTTGAATCGAGAAGATCCATTCATTCGCTGATGTTTGTTTACGATATCATTTCTATTCTTATTGATTGCCCGGAGCTACTTGAGCTGATAAGCTTCAATATTCCGTAACGAACACTACGCTGTCACTATCCGTTTCATGTCAAGCTAATCAAAGCCAATTACCATTATTTTGATCCCATTGCAAAAGCTCTCATTGAATTCAATCGAATATTTAGTAGCCTTGATATAGATTTTGCACTCCCGAGATCTCGTTTTGGCTCAATGATTGAATCCCTTTATTCTTAGTTATACATTTTTAGTTAACTTAAACTTGTGAATCTAGTCTGTAAGGTTTATATAATCATAGACTCAATAAATGAAATGAAAAAATGAAAATGAAATGAAATTTGATCCGAATATTTTTTAAAAGTCGGGCCGTATAAGTTTCCCGATTTTTCGTATTTTTAACAATTATGTCCCGATTTTCTGTGTTTTCTTTATTAAATTGAAAAGAGTCTCCCTGTACTCTGACCAAAAAAATTTCTCTTACAAACGTGGCAGCACATTCGTTATCACAAAGCACATAAATAAAAGGGAGCCAGAAACATAGCCTGCATCCTTACTTTCAATGATCTTTGGCTATGCTTTTTCTGTTCTTTGTTAAATTTTGTTTTTTTTTTCATGAAAAGATCCTAACTTGAGTTTAGTGAAATACTAATTACCTCAAAAAATTCATGGATGAAAAATATAAGCTGTAGATACAGTGGTAAAGATATAAATAGGGAAGAGATATTTTAACATTCTTTGGCTATTACCCTTTCGATTATTTAATGTTTATTTAGTTCAACCAAGTTTCATTAAATTTTTTTTGCTTTTTAATTAGATTCCTCAGAAATATTCCGAGTATGCAGTTTTGCAGCGAAAAGTCCCAATTTTAAGTAGCTTGGGCTTGCCCTTGATTTTTGGTGGATTTGTTTTTGTGGAAGGTAATGCTCATTTTCTCCAGAAAAAAAAAATTGTCGAACATACTTTTTATCGAAGAAACGCGCGAACACAAATCAACGGTAAATCCAAGCTACTTCGAACTTTCACTTTAAATTGAATGGGCATACTCAAACAATTTAAAAAAATCTGTTTACATTTTTTATCAGCAATTATTAAAATTCAAAATATTGAAGTTTTGATTTACATAGTTTTTTTTTACCCCACCACCGTGTATATTTATTTTGTGTATACATTTTTGCATTCAATTTTCAAGTTTTTTTCCTTGATTCGTTTTAAATAAAACTGTATTAAAAGATGTTATGTCTTTTTATTCTTATAACAAAATTGTGATTTCGGATTCGACGCATTACAAATATCCTGATTTTTGCACACCTATTTAGATACATACATACGTACATATATGTATACATGTAAGAATATCAATAAACCACCATGCAGGGAAACCGCGGACTAGCGAATCAAATTTCTAGTTCCGTACTAGATCTTCGTCGTCAAAAACGAAGCAGTCCGACAGAAACTAGATCCCCACCAGTCCAAAATAAGCGAAATATGGTACTTTTAAAAAACCATTTTCTTTCACTCTTTCCATTAGAAATCTATATCTAAGGTGAGGATTTCAGAACTTGTTTCGAACTAAAGAAAAAGTTATCTATCGAATTTAGAACTAGTTGGGAACTATCGAAAAAGGTATGCAGTGGGAAGCTTGTTTACTTTACATAGATATGTGTTTGGCTGCTTTTTAGTTCAATTACTTTTCCTTAGCTTGATAATGCAAAACAAAAATTGGTGTTAACATTTTAACATCATGGGATCTTCTGGAATCTAACCAATAACAGTAAGCGCCACTGCGAACTCAGCTACAGCCAAAGATACATATGTAAATGTACAATTCAGACAAACTTAGTTTTAAATTGAAAACACGTTTTTTTTATATTTTAAAATCAAACACACGGTAGAACTAAAAAGATTGAAAAATCATGATACTTTTTTATTTCATCGGTCTATTTTAGAACTGATTCGTAACTATAGAATTTAGGACTAGTTCGGAACTATCGAAAATGGGATGCAGCGAGGGGCAACTGACACTTCCAAGGGCTTCCTAGTTTTATCGCGAACCAGTACTGGCTCCAAGTGTACTAGAAGCGCACCAGTTCAGAACTAGAAATTTTTACCACAGGGCATCGACATAACTATACATATGTACATTTATGCAAACATATGGGTTTGGGAGATTATTAAGAGGTTAATGACTTAATAATAGTTTATCTATCACACAATCGATTGGAAACGCCTCTCTTAAAGATATCTTGTTAAAACAACGAACAATAGCCGCACTTGAGTAGCAACCATTCAACAATTGTTACGAAGTTAATTAGGCTTAGAAAAAAAAAAATGGCTAAGAAAGAAAGAGTAAAATAAAAATCGGGTAAAAAATATTGAAAAACAGCGTATTTAACCCAAAAAACATGTTGGCCAACCGCTAACTGAATAACTGAAGCTTCTCAGAGGCTGGTAGCCAACGCTGTATGCAGTGTAAATACTTTTTGCTACCGAATACGTTCGAGTACATAGTAATATCAGCAGGAAGCATTTTCTACAACAAAAAAAGAACGAACAAAATTGCATCAGCAAAAATGTAGATAATATCGAAAGAGGTAAAAAGCATCAACACCAACACTTACGATTATTTTATTTATGGTTATAAACAACTGATATTTTAGTTCTACGAAATCTGTGTAAAGAAAGGAGTAATATTAAAGGCGCATCTTGGACCACACAAAGTTTGCATTTTTAAAAGTGCCATTGAATATTTATGGTTTGTGAAGCGATGTTGACCCATTTCATTCATGGACACGTGTGGCTGTTTGAGATTTGCCTGAGATTCGGAGTGAGTGAGAGTGAGATCTGGGAATTTCTGTTAAAGCTGCAGTTGCTTGACGAATGATCAGCTTACTATAGAAGTGGTCTTCAACGCTCTCTTTTGATTCGCGATATCAAAGAAATAGATACCTTCAGTTTCAGCCATTTCTGATTCAGCAACTTTCTGAGCATCAAAAGCCAATTCATTAGAATTTCCTCAATAGTGGATCCAGTGATTTCTTATTTAAAAAATATAACCTGTACGGGATCTGATAACCATCATACTTTAAGCGAGTATTGTGATAAATAGAAATACTGCGTGCAGACATTTTGATCGAATGTTGTCATATACAACGAGTTCATTAATTTCTTAAAGTCTTGTTGCATATAAATAACCGAAGTAACTTTACGAATATTTTCTTCCTTTATTCCAGTAGTAAATAAGTCACTGTAGAAAGCTTTTTCAAGAATCCACAGTAGAGGTGATGTCACTATTTCTTCAAGATCACAGTCATCCGACTAATTTTAACCTATGGAGCGCCAGTCTGGGGGAAAGCACTGGATAAAAGCAGCAATCAGAGAATAATTGGGAGAGTGCATATACTTGTAAGCCTAAGTATACCCTGGGATGTTAGTTTTAAAATTCCCATGCACTTTCCAACCCGAAAAGATTGGGAAGGTGGCCTCCTGTCAGTAAATGATGGTATTTCCATCTAAACCTATGGCTAAAAATAGAAAGAGGCTCTATTCTGTACTCCAAGGACCTTCAAACAAGGCAATAATATTGTCTGCCTGATAACTGCAGTGTCTTTTTCTTGGTGGTATTTGCCATAGAGAAGGCGGTTGTTCTCATGCTGGATGGTAAGTTTTTGCCAGGGAACGTCACTATATTCGCTGGCTTCACTGAGTCACGTCAAAACCTCCATCTGCAGTGTTCCTAGAAATAGCAATATAGCAGGAAACGAAAGAGCCGGTAAGATGGCTCGACATAGCTCGGAAATGAAAACTGGCGAAACGAATAACTCCCTATTGCCACCAATTTCTTTTCTGCTAGGGGGTTGAAAAATACACCACAGCCGTAACTATTGACCTATGGAGCAATCGGGATGACCCCCAGAGGCAACGAGGGTGTGTAGGTCGGCATGGGTATTTATTTACTTGCACACATTGAGCTTACAATACTGCAGACAACTTGTTGGACTGCTGACTGGTCACTTTACGTGGCACAAATGTGTTGAGAGATGACACCAAACAATCTGCAAAGGTTTGATCGTTAATCACGCAGATTTAAAACAGACTAAAAGGGACATGAAAAGAGTATAACGAAAGGAAAGTAGTCTGATTACAGTTTTATGCACGCGTTGTTTTGTGTCTGGTTCCAAAAAAAAAAAAAATAATAATAATAATAAATAGCATGCATACATTCTACCAGAGAATGTAACAGAAAGACGAATAAAGAACCGCTTCGTTCGCTTAGGAAATTAGCAACGTGAAATCTTGACTAGTTGATTTTGATTATTTTTATGGTAAAAAGCGTTTACTACGAGCATTTACTTGGTGCGAACATTTCTGAGATTGCATCACACAAAGAACTGATTTCGGCAAACTTACCAGCGACACAGTAGCGGCAGTGCTGAAGACAACACCTTTATCCTCTCTACATTGGGGAAAACTTTTATTAAAAAATTTTTGACCTAAAATCCTTAGATCCCATGTCATACGCAACGCTTAAAAATGTACCTATACCTTTATTGCTCACATATTTTTCTAAATTCCTAGTCGAGCTCCATTCTCCTATTGGTAATGAGTTTCTTAATGCTGTCGCTCAAGTGTTGCATCCGAATTCAGATAGTTTTCAAAAGAAAATTTGTATCGAGGCTATTGAAAACAAAAATTGTATGTTTTGTGGACCAAAAGTCATGTCATTGATCAAGTAAGCAGTGATACTTCTATCCAAGCTAGATGAAACTCTCTTCGGAGATAAAATATACATACACGCAAGAATTGTTGAACTCTAGGAGTTTTGTCATTGCTTGCGAGAAACGATCACTCCCAGAAAAACATTTTTTCCTTCATTATTGGTATTTGTTATAGTGTAAACGAAGCTTATTACACCTATAGGGCTACCACAGAGATGTATCCTCAATGCTTCAGTTTCTAACTTACCCTTCCCTTTTGTTCGAAACGAAAGACTTAAGCAACGAACTTGCTTGATCAAGCATCGATCACATAGAAATGTTAACTTCTAATTTAGTCCTTTAATACACGTACATATGTGCAGTGAAACAAGAAAAACACCTTAAACTTCTTATTCTAAATCTTGCATGGCATTTAAATTTTCCACTAAATTACAATTGTTTTTGCTTACCAGTTCATGAACTTGACTGCTTCGCTTCCATCATCCCGCCCGACAATGCAGGCGTTCACTTAACACCTCTTCCCCTAATATAACCAATTAATTTTTACTAATTGCGTGTTCCGCTTAGCCTGCAGCTTTAACGTTTGTTGTCAATTTTCGTTTAGTGCTGCCACATTCACGCTTACTGCCAACTCATTTCACATCATTTAAATTTTTTCTTAATTGCGTGATTTTAAACTCCATAATGCTGTGCTACTGCAATGGTT
This sequence comes from Rhagoletis zephyria, assembly GCF_001687245.7. NCBI lineage: Eukaryota > Metazoa > Arthropoda > Insecta > Diptera > Tephritidae > Rhagoletis > Rhagoletis zephyria. The sequence continues at coordinate 6,763 of NW_016172999.1, forward strand.
TTTTCTATTGTTTTTTAGTATTAGAAGTTCCATATCTGCTTTTTTGCTGTTTTCTTATGTCACCTCGTCTGTCATTTTATTGACACCCATTAACACTCACTCCCTTTTGCCCATCAAGTTTTCATCTATCTTCTTCCTACTTACCTTTGTGTTCTTTAGTTTCCCTCGACTTTCCTATAATTTTGCAACACTTGTCTGCCATTTGCTTGTTGCGTTTGTGTCGCGTTGTGGTCTGCGTCTGTCTGTCCTTTGTTTCAACTTAACTCATTGCGTCTGCGCCAGAGACTTTCCCGCCTAAATGGCGCGAGGCATAAACGGCTGCTCCCTTTATTTTCCTCCCATCACATACTTTTTGCGTCGCACGAGCCTTTTGTTTCATTTGCTGTTGTTCTTGCAGCAATGGAAGTCTAATTTTTTTTTTTTATTTGTTTTTGTCACTTTGCACTCATTTCTAGTTGTTTTTCTTGCTGTTGTTGCTGTCGTTGCTGTGTCTTTGGCAAATCGCTTTTATTTTAGCTAATTAAACCTCGCCTTACAATTTTCATTTCCATTTTAATTTTCATGTTGTTGATTATTTAGTTCTGATGCCATTTGTGGCGACAAAAGTGCATTCAGACACGCCAACTGGCTTGGTCGAGAGGCGGAGAGACTGAGTGCTGTATTTAAGAACTATGTGTGGTAAATTGAGTATAAGGAAATGGTTTACCGTTGTAGAGGTATAAGCAGGCGAGTTAGTGCATATTTTGGTGGATGCTTGAATTACATTTATTGCGAGAGCTAAACACTTGCTCATACATATTTAGGTACGTTTCGAAATCTGCAATCGAATTTCTATTTGGTAGAATACATATACTCGTCCATAATTATGCAGGCGAATGGATCTTTCTAGGCAGGTTCACAAACAGTTATTCAAGATGCGAAGTTCGTACAACATTAATCTGATATCCTAAAGAGTTCTCAATATATTTAGCTCAAATATTCGACAACTGAATCTAGCAAAAGGTTAGTCTATGAAATGCTCTTTATTGTTTTCTCCGACCAATTAGGGGAACACACGTGAATACCACAAATCAGTTAAGACCAAAATGTTTTAATATTTCTCGGGCATAAGCTCATTGCTTGCCACGGCAATATTCAGCCTCGATATTTATTTGCATTGAAAAATCAGATTAGGTTAGCTTGTACAAGTAAATACCCTGATCCGAGATGATGACACATGTAACTCTGAAGGCTATGAGTGACACCAATTAAACTGATTTTTGAAGGTCTTTAAAATCTGCATCTTCGTTGAAATTATATTAAACTAGCGGTACCCTGGTGTGCTTCTGTACACCAAATATTGAAAAATGAATGAAAATGCTGGAATTTTTCTATATGTAAATTTATAATCTGTATTATTTTAAAATTTTTGATTCTTTATTTTAAATTTTAATCCAACACATTTGGATATACAACATTTTTTGTTTTTCCATCTTGGGTATGAATAAATAAACAATAGCTACCAATTCCAGTAATCTACCACAAATATTTCAAGAGATATACCAGATGAAAATTTTTGTTAGTACGGGTGGTGCCACGCCCCCTTTTTCTGAGTTCGGGGAAACTTAACACAAAGCATCTGCATAATAGCCCGACTATGCCGTATCAATTTGGTTGAGATCTTGCACTTATTTTTTATATATAAGATGGGAGGTGCCACGCCCTCTTTTCCAGTACCGCCTATTTTCCACCATGAGTACGGAATTATTTGATATACCTCTATACCAATTTCCAGTACTCTACCGCAAATATTTCAAGCGATATACAACATAAAAATTTTAGTTAGTATGGGAGGTGGCACACCCCCTTTTACGAATTCGGGCAAACTTCGCATAAACTGTATGCATGATATCCTGAATATGCCGTATAAATTTGGTTGAATTCGGTGAAGCCGTTCTCAATTTATAAGCTAACTCACTAATTTTTATATATAAAATAGAGGCGCCACGCCCCCTTTTCGGAATTCAAGCAAACTTCACATCAACCAACTGCATGATAGATCGAATATGCGGCATAAATTTGGTTGAATTCGGTGAATCCGTTCGCAAGTTATGAGGTCACAACAAAAACGTGCACTTATTTTTAACCGACTTCCAAAAAAGGAGGAGGTTATCAGTTCGTCGGAATATTTTTTTTTTTTTTTT
>NW_016172999.1:8980-12405 GCF_001687245.7 Rhagoletis zephyria
ATCCCCGTAGCCCTATTAGATCGGGAGCGTTTTAGGAAAAAGGTGAATTTGGACTTTTCTGTATGTCGAGCCAACTAAAATTTTAGTTCTTCCGCAAATATTTTATTTTATTGGGACTGGCTGGGGCTTTTGAATGCATTCGCATCACATGATCTACTAAACTTATAAGAAACATTTAACTCATTAGATCAATGTCGCCATAAAGCTTATAAGATTTTATTGTATGTAGTATTTTCGATATCTTCTGCCGCCAATGCGAAAGGATTCATGTGCTTTCCAGAGCACTTTTCGTTCGAAAACTTAAAGAGCAGTCTCGTCCCTGCTGTAATATAACCGCAGCGATTGGCACTAGTTCGGAGCCTACTCAGTAAGAGTTTCTGGTCGGTTGAACGGATCGCGAATTATCCAGTATAAATTAGGGTTTTCGATTATTCGCCCTTTTTCCAAAACCCTTTTTCGAGTTATCTGAAAATTTGCAGTCAGAAACAAAAACCGGTTCCCGATTTTTAAATAAAAAAATAATATTATAATTATCTAATTTATACTATATGCTGTACTTAGTAAAAAAATTGTCAGATGGTAAACTAATATGGTATTACCATATTTAACCAAAGAAAAAATAAAAAATTAGTCAAATTTATCTCTTAAAACTTGGTCGAAACGAATATTAAACCATTATAAAAAGTGGTTCGGATTTCGGTTCGCATCAAACATTTATAGAAAATATCAGTTCAGCTAAAAAAGGTTAATCCGTTTCAAAACCGGTTCACGTTTCTGCTCAGTTGAACTACACGTAAAAGTGATCCAAATGTTGATGCCGTTTTTCACCTAAACGAATACGTAACAAGACAACTGCACGAAAAACCATGCACCCATATTGAACCACTGTTTTTTTGGAGTCTTTTCGCTGGCGGAGTCATCGGAGCGTACTTTTCCGGAAATGATGCGTTAACGCTTTTACGGTAATGGACGTTATCAAGGCATGATAAAAAACTTATTATGGTCTAAATTAGATGACATGGACTTGGAAAAGATGTGGTTTAAACAGAACGATGCTACTTACAACACAGCGCATGAAACTATGGCCCTATGGGGACACCTGCCCTCTTATTGAATCACCCTATACATCGTGCTAACTCATAAATAAGGAATTATAATTCTAAGAATATTTATTGTCTTAATAAGAAATAGGTGAGTAATAATTAACAATGTAGGCACATAATACACTACTCAAAACAATTGACCCAACGTCTCCACCTTCTACTAAATTTGTCTTAACATCTGTAAATTTTCCGTTTGAAACTTCTCCCGTTTTCTTATGTGGGCAACTTTCTGTCTAAGAATTTCATTTTCAAAATGACACCAAACAAACATATTGATCTGTACCCAATTTAAATGGCATGGTAAAATGAAACTACAAATCTGGAGAAGGTTGAGACGTGGGGTAAGGGAGCAAAAAAAATTCAAATTTTTCAGTGATATTTGATGAAAAAAGGCCATATTGAAATAAAAAAAAACACACACACATTTATGGGAGCTACGGTTCTGACGCAATCCTAACAGATAGCGCGATAAAAAAATTAAACATTTCTCTTTTTTCGTACACAGACTTGAAAAGATTTTTCCAAGTTTTTTCGCATCAATATTTACCCCACGCTCCCATGCCCTTCAAAATATTACGCCCCATAAAAGAGCGCTCTGTCTCTATTTTTATTTTTACCACTCCGAATTTAGGGTTGGCACTCGGCCGTGACGCAAATTTCCATAGTTCGTTCTATTATTCGCATTTTTTGACAAGTTTTGTTAATACCGCAGAAAGTGGTCTACGAAAACAAAAAGTGTGGGAACCGCTGATATATGTAGATAAACGATACTATTTAAAAAATTTAAAATTTTATAAGGGAAGGAAAAAATTTTTTTAAATTTACATTGAAAATGCAGAGTTGTTCTAAAGATACCATTATAACTGTGGTCATATGCAAAAACCGCCTAAGTGGAAAAACCTCAATTCGAGAAAAAGCGTTTTAAACATTTGGACTGTAATGTTAACCTTATGGGGAAACCAAAATATGTTCGAATATAACTTTTTAAATAGCCTAGCTGGCGAGATGGGCATTTCACGTACACATGGAATAGTAGTTGCAGAATACGATAGCATATATAACTCAATTCTTGCTTAAGTCGACTTAGGCGGTAATTGTTTATGACCACAGATATTTGGTTTTGTTATGGCTTTGAATGGTTTAGAGGTGTATCTGAGAGTCAGCTACCCATATGTTTAAAAAGTCCATTTCTGAATAATGGTCAAGTAGTGAATTTCGCTTTGATGGTGATGATACCTTTATAGAAGCGACCGCCATGTCATTAACAATCCGATCGGAAATTGAATATGATGGCACGCAATATATCAACTTAATAATAGCTTATCTTCCATTTCAACTGAAAGCAAGTTGGAAGGACGTCCATTCGATGTGTCAAAGTATGCTTACTTTATTCTTATGTTATGTTAACTAGAACTTATGCGCAATAAATTTTTTTTAAAGCAAACTTACTAAAAATAAAAAATTCTTTCATCATGACTCTACTCTTAGTAAAATTTAAAGTACTTCCGTTATATATTCGGATGCCATGGCAATTTCCCATTCTACTTTATGTTCTGTCACCTCCACTATTTATGCACAATCGGCTGTTATGGTGTGGGTGGCGGATAGTGAAAGTTTGCAGCAACTCAGCTTGACGCTGATTTTATACGAGTTTTTGTTGCATTTAGCTTTTTATTGAAACAGGAACTTGCAGACCTACTTATGCCAAAAGTTTTCTCTACTTCTTCCAAGCAATGCCAGCATAACAAACTTACTATTATTGCTGACTTTTTGATGTGCTCGACAGACAGCCAGAGCCAGCGGTATGCGTATGTATGCATATGCGTTAGTTTGTCTGTGGGTGTGCGTTGAAGGTGTTTTCTACGCTCTTGTTTTTGTTGTTTATATGCAGTCGCTTATCAGAACGGCAGACAAGTCTGAGACGTTTAATTGTTATTTTAATGTTTTTGTTTGTCTGCAACTTAACAAAGTTGAAACTTTGAAGTCACCCTGGGTGTGTTGAAGATACTTTTCCAACGCAGAAAGTTGGATAAAAGTGGCGCTTTATAAATTATTGAGTTATACGAGTATACGTATGTATATATGTATGTATGTACCGTTGTATATTTTTATGCAGGTGAATGACATTAAAAATAATTTCAACAAGTTTTTAAAATTTATTTTTGCGATTACATAAATATACTTATATGGATGTGTGTGTATATGTACATTCGTTTTTACTTATAGTTACAAATTGTGTAGTCTATTTAAAAGTATTAAAATATTATCGGGCGATATTTTTAGTCTCCGATAAAGGTGAAGGTTTCATTGCAGCGTATCTCA
>NW_016173001.1:0-12403 GCF_001687245.7 Rhagoletis zephyria
GGAAGGGCCAAGTGCAGAAGGACCTGTCTCCGCTCGGGATAACCAACTGCCGCAAATTCGCACAGGAGAGAAGCAATTGGAGAAGCTTTTTGGTCTCGACCCAAACCGACAAACGGTTGTAGTGCCAAATAAGAAGAAGGGTATTATTTCGGTTTCCAACCGAAACTGTGCATGTATGCGTTACTTCGTTTTTTTCATATGCATATATGGGTATATTAACTTTGTTCACATAACGGAATGTATATATAAATGCTCAGAATGAATAGAGAAGTCGATTAAGCCATGTCTGTCTGTCCGTCCGTACACGATAACTCGAGTAAAAATTTAGATATCTCAACGAAATTTGGTATGTAGGTTTCTCTGTATCCAACGTAGGTTGGTATTGAAAATGGGCGAAATCGGACTTTGACCACGCCCACTTCCCATATAACGGTATTTTCGAAAAATGCAAAAAGTACCATATTTCAGTAAATATTGGATCCAAATTGTTGAAAATTTGTGATGAAGTAGAATTTTGGTAAAAAATAATATTATTAGGAAATTTTTGGAAAATAGGCGAGACCCCGCCCACTTACGATGGAATGCTGTATCTCAGTAGCAGCTTCACCAATCCTCACCAAACTCGGTACGAGTTTTGCCTAGGGCCTAGCTAAAAAATCTGTTGAAAATCGGGCAATAACCACGCCTACCTCCCATTTAACGGTCATTTATAGAAGCACAAAAACTGCGATAAATCAGTAACTACTGAAGCTAATTGACTCAAAATCGATAATTACAATAACCACTTAGCGAAAAATTAGATTATTTAAATTTTTGGATAATGGGCGTGGCGCCGCCCCTTTACCACCACAAATGTGTTTCTCGGTGACCGATTCATCAATTTCTACCAAATTCGGTGCACTCAGTAACCTTAGTACAAGAAAGAAATTCGTTGAAAATTATTCAAATCGGACTAAAATAACACCCACTTCTCGCATAACCGTAAATTTCTGACATCCGAAAACTCCGATATTTCAATAACTGAGGACGCTAATTTACTCCAAGTTAATAGTTACAACAATCTTTTAGCAATAAATAGGACTGTTATAGACTTTTAGGAAATGGGCGTGACACCGCCCACTTTATAACTTCAAGGTGTATCTCGGTAACCACTTTATAGATTTCTACCAAACCTGGTTCAATTATTTCATTAAGTCTAAAGAATGGACACGAAAAAAACTAGTCGATTATGTTTACTGATGACTTGCGTAAAACTAACTGTAAATATAAAGTAAGTATACACATTCATAGGGTATGTTGTCGTTATTAATTTCGCGTATCTACTTTTTGTAACTGCTACGTATTCTTCGAAATGGGTTCGGCGAAGTCTGAGCTTGCGGAGAAAATTTTACGCAAAAAGCAAGAAAAAGTATGTGGGGACGAGGAAACATCTGTCGAACCAGCCTTTAAGCAGATTCGAACGCTGAGTTTTATAATGCAACGCAGACATACGGAGTCCAAGATGCCTTCAAGCTAAAAATGTTGGACGAGCTTCTTGTTTTTTGTTATTTAACCGACTTCCAAAAAAGGAGGAGGTTATCAGTCGTCGGAACATTTTTTTATATATATATATATGTTACCGCATAACTTTGGACCACGTCAACCGATTTCGATAATTCTCTTTACCTTTTTTCGGAAAGGTAGTATCTCAGAGGTGGTCCCATACTAATTTGGTTTAGATCCGATCATTAGATAATGATATATATTTTGTTTTTTTAAGTCGGTTTTTTTTTGCTAAAAATTACTTGTTTTTTGGTCTAATATATACTTGGTGTGGCAAGCATCTGCCAGTGTGGCACGAAGAGCAAAAAAATGTATTATCACGCGCTCTAAAAATCAAGAAATTTATATGAAGAAGTGTTTGCAATAACGATTGCTGTCGTTCATAAAGCAACATAAAGGCTCAGTTCTGATCCCGACTTAGCATTGAGCCATTACAAGGACCCCGTTTAAAATTACTGAAAGAAAACAGTTAAAAACGAAAGAAGGTATCTAAAATTAGCAGTATTTTAAAATTAATTGGCAGCGAGCAGCAGATACCGTCACAAAAACGGGTGTCCATAGCTTAATGAGAGGGCTGAAATGTAAATGGCGCCATTTTGTTTATAATGAAGATAATTGAAAAAAGTTTTTTTGTTTGATAAAGAAGATGATAAAACAGATACCTTTTTCTTAGGTTGTGTAATATGTTATTATAATGATTTTCGGCTGACCAACATTTTTCGTGTCCATTCTTTAAGTCAGCATATTATCGAAAAAGTTTGAAATCGGGAAAAACCACCCTGCTTATCATAAAAATGTAGTTTAGAGAAAGTTGAAACGACAATATTTGATACCTACTCCGGTTATATAAAGTACGGATTCGCCCGAATTTATACTTCCTTACTTGTTTCATATGCGTTATTTCGGTTTGGAGTCGAAACTGCGCATATATGCATTATTTCTGTTTTGGTCTATGCATTACTTCGGTTTTCAACCGAAACTGTGCATGTATGTATTACCTCGTTTTTTCCATATGCATTATTTCAGTTTTTATCCGAAACTGTGCATGCATGCATTATTTCGGTTTTTGTCATATACATTATCTCGGTTTTCAAACGAAAGTGTACATATAGATCATTTCTTTTTTTTCTCATATGCATTACTTCTACTTGTTAAGGGTTATAATCGTTAAGCCGAAGGCCGCCTACGCAAAAAGAAGTTCTACGCAAAAATACTTCCGACCCTTTTTCCGGCAACACCGAAAGAAGAATTCTACTTAGTAAGGGTTATAATCCATAAGCGCGTCCGAAGGCCGCCTTCCCAAAAAGAAGTTCTGCGCAAATATTCTTCCGCCCAAACCCCCCCCNCCCCCTTTTCCGGCAACACAGAAATGAAATTCTACTTATAAGGGTTATAACCCTGAGCGCAGTCGAAGGCCGCCTACGCAGACAGAAGTTCATTTTCTTATTTCCCTTTACTCCTTATATTCGGTTCTTTAAATAAATATGCGTAAGTTCAAGTTGCAACCGAAACTGTGCATGTATGCATTATTTCGTTTTTTTTGTATGCTTTACTTCGGTTTTGAGTCGAAACTGTGCATGTACATATGTATTACTTCGTGTTTCTCATACGCATTATTTCGGTTTTGAAACGAAAGTGTGCATATGCATAATTTCAGTTTTTCTAATATGCATTATTGCGGCTTTTTTCGTATGCAGTATTTCGGTTTCTAACCGAAACTGTGCATATATGCATTATTTCGAATTTTTTCGTAAGCATTATTTCGGTTGTTTTCATATAAATTATTTCGTATGCACTGTTTCCAGTATGCACAATTTCAGGGTGCCATTTGATATTATGAGCAATGTAGTTTTGTGGCACAATCCGTAGAAACGCTCAAGTTTTGAATTTTTTTACATTTAAAAACAAATTTCTCTTGATGTGACGCACAATGGTACTACAGCGGCGAAAAGTAGTAAAAACGGATTACCCATCACTAACCCTCTCTGCGTTGGAAGGAACAGATGGGAAAGGACTTCGCTACGCACTGTGTTTTCCAATTGATATTTTTGAAGTTTAAGAAGAGTACTGTCATTAGTAGCTGCACTCTCTGGAACTGCTATTGTGTCAGTAAACTTTTTCATAGCGTTCGATATTTTTTAAAGAATTCCTTATTATCTTATGATTTCTGTTAACTCCCACAAATATTTTACAAAATTTCATGCCAAAAAAATAGAATTCCTGTTATCTGTAGAGTAAAAGCCCAGTTAGTCTAGACTTAATTTCCGTAACTTAACCTAACTCAATATTTCGGTCAACCTGTTATATGAGTAACTGTGTTGGCCGTTAGTTAAACTTAACTTATCGTAAGAAACTTAAGAACCTGCAGCTTTTAGATTCTTAAGTTACGGCCTTACGGAAGTTGAGAGCGGTGAGAGAATCAGGCTTGCCAGATTTTCGTTTTTGTTATTCTCAAAAATAAATGACCGCAAACATATTTATTTGCATGATTCAGGATTTTAGCGCTTTATTTAGTTATAGTTTTATATAGGTGGGAGCGCTGGCAGCACGGTTGCCAACCGTCTCGTTTTCGGCGTTGTCGGTTTTTGGCAAGAAAAAATTGTAGATATCTCTTTGTAAAAAATTTAGAAACGTGATCCCCATTTAAGTAACGAATGGATTTTAAACAAGCCGTGGCTACTTAAAGAAGACGAGTACACAAAGTTTGTTGGACGATTTTTTGGTTTGGAAGAAACTGCCAAATCACAAATTTTAATTCGGTTTTTGTTGTCCAGACGCCACTATCCAATTTCTAAGTAGAATCGCTCGGTGTTCCTGAAATTCGGGTTAATTTTTTTTTCTATGGATAAGTTTTCGAGATATTTGTAATTTACCGTTATTCAGTTCAAAGCAAAAAGTGGTTCCTTTTTGATCACGTATATCTTACGAACCAATTTAAAAACCTTAATATAAAATACGCGAATGAAAGCCAAGGAAATTCTCCATAAACCGTATATACATCACTTTCCGATAGGGCTTATAGTTTCTGACAAATTAATTAATCATTCCAGAATTTTTAATTTTTTAATGAAAAAATTAAAAAACTCATACTTTAACAGAAGAAAAATTAAAAAGAAAAAACAGTTCTGTGTCAAATGTTTGCATTTGTTCTGTTACAAAAAAAAAAAATCAAGATACTGATGAAGAAAATCGATGGATAAATACGAAATATGAGTGGTCAAATGAAAGCTGAATAAAGGTAAATTGAAAATATATCGAAAACGTATCCATAGAAAAACAAATTAACTCGATTTTCGGAATCACCGAGCATTTCTACATAGGAATTGGATTGTGTCATCCATAGAACATTTTTGCTGTAAACCAGTGATATCGACGCGATTTTTTAACAACTTCAAACTGGCACTTAGTTTATTTTACTACATACATATCGCTCATTTAATAGTTTCACAATTAAAAAATTCCAAATATTAGTTAAGCACGCAGAAATTACCGCTATTTCTTCTTTATTGTTATTTTATGGATGTATCAATTACTCACGAAACTATGGGCCAAATATAGTAAAACTGCGTTTTTAGTTTTTCACTTTGACGTCAGGATTTTTTTCAAATCACTTTGAAATTTTAAAGCAATGATTAATTCAAAAAATTATTTAAAAAGATCAGTGCAATGTAGAATAACTATATTGGTACCAGATAAGAGAGAAAATTCTGTAGAATTTAAAAACAATAAAGTAATTTGGGTTACAAGTACGAATAGGTATTGAAAATGCGCTAAATTTCCTTTTAAGTATAAGTGACCAATTGATATGAGATCGTATAGCCTAAAAAAANAATAAAAAAAAAACAAATGTTGCAAATTTTCAATGATATTTAAGGACCAAATTTCTTAAAGAACATTTTCCATACCCATTCGTCCTTATACACCAAAAAATTTTTTCTGTTATAATTCTAAAGAATTTTTTCTTTTATATGACCCCCTTATTGATTATCCTACATTGCACTGAATGTTTTAAATAATTTTTAAAAGTAATTAAATTTTTGAAATTACAAAGTCCTTTAAAAAAATCGTGACATCAGAGGAAAAACTAAGGTCGCAGTTTTACTATAATTTATCCATAGTTTCGGGAATATATTAATTTTTGTGTGTGTAAAATTTACTGTCGCACGGTGTTACCAGTAGCCCACTAGAACAAAATTTGATTCATTTTTACTATGGGAGTTTATCGACGCCTCCAAACCATACTATGCTAAGTCTGACTAAGTCTAAGTTGACTTAGCACGGCATGGTTTGGTGGCGTTGATATGTAAATTCAAAACTTTAAAGCTATTTTTATCGGGCTTGGTTTTTTGAGTTATGACACTATTGACATAGGATATAGATATAGAAATTTATAATTTGGTGTAATTTTTATTTATTATAAATTTTAATTTATCTTTAAGTTATTTAAAAGTATTATAATTGAAACCTCGTTTTATGAAAATTTTTATGTATGAAATTTTTTATAATTTTGTTGTTTTAAATAGAAAATTTTCAAAAATTTTCAAGAATGCAAAAGTTGGCAAGCCTGGCTGATAGCCATAACGCCTAAAACTCTTGGCGTGAAGTTCTACTCTTACGCGTTCATACTCATCAGTTTAATACGACGCACAGTGTTTCGACGATATGAAGGCAGGTAGGAAAAAAGTCAAGGTGTCAGTTGATAAAAAAAAAACAGGTTGGACTTAGAGAGGCAAAAGCAAAAGTCATAAATACCAGATTTCACATTATTTACTCAGCTCCTTTTTCACGAACGATACATTTCCAAAAAATTACGGGAATCGGCGCGATACCGACTAATCAGTTTAGTTGCCTTTGGCGATTAACCCATTAAAGGAAGAGTTTCTTTTTCACCTGTAATCAATTATTTAAATATCTTGGAATATTAAGGTCAAGGTATTTATCATTTATTTCGCCCCTCCTATTTTCTTACCAAAAAATTGACTTTGAAATGTAGATGCTAAAGATTGTTAGTAAAAAAAGTGTGAGTACCTGTCCGTGAGGTCTTGAAATTAGACGAATATTTTAGAGAATTTTGTGTACTTTGCGAATATATAATTTGATCCTTTCGCGCGACTTTGCAAATATATGCAATTTTTGATTTTCAGCTTCTTTTTGCATAATTTCGCGAAAAGAATTTTTCGAACAATGAAAAATCTCAGCAAGCTTTGGGAAAAAAGCAAGTATATACACCTAGTTCGTTTTATAGTATAATCTCTGTATTCTGAGAGCGGAAAATTCCGTCACATCTAATTACGTTGCCCATATTTTTTGTGAGTTTTGGACGTTATAGTGATCCAATCTCTCCCATATTTTATATTTGGGGTTTACTAATAAAAGAGAGAGTACAAACTAAATTTCACCGAAATCGGATGAAATTTAATGTTTCCGCCCACAACAGTAGAAGGCGTGGCAATTATTCCATCTTTACCAAATTTCATAATTCCCTTTTTCTAAGTAAAACTAGAGCACATGTCAAGTTTAAGTGAAATCGGTGCAGGTTTACTTTTATGCCCACCTGCCTCCATATAGTCGAAACACTGTGCGACGTGACGTTATTACTTTTTTCGTAGAATTCAAAAAATCTAAATACAATGGATTCAGCATTGCAATCACCGACATTCCTTTAATTCTTTAGTTTATTGCACGTTCATTTCTCAACAGAAAAATGGTGAGACATTGCATTCTAGAAATGAGGTGAAAGAAAGTAGGGCTATTCGCGATTCGGTGCATAAGAGCTGACAAATTTATGCAATTGCAGAAATATGCCATGGATTGTGAGCGACCTTTATTAAACTGTCATGGTAAAGCTTTTGCAAAACAATTTTTGTGCATCAGCTTTGGTTTTCTTTATGAATGCAATGCATAGCATTTTTATGCTATGGATTTTCGGTATTGCAAATTTGCCAAGCCATGACAAATGCAAATGCGTGTATTTTGTTTGTGTATTGCAAATAATTTGCAATACAAATTTGCAATGCAATGATGCTAGGCCATTTGCACCGGATCGCGAATAGCCCTAATATTTAACTGGGATGCTGGGAAAAATCGGTNCTGCCTCCATATAGTCGAAACACTGTGCGACGTGACGTTATTACTTTTTTTTCGTAGAATTCAAAAAATCTAAATACAATGGATTCAGCATTGCAATCACCGACATTCCTTTAATTCTTTAGTTTATTGTACGTTCATTTCTCAACTAGAAAAATGGTGAGACATTGCATTCTAGAAATGAGGTGAAAGAAAGTATTTAACTGGGATGCTGGGAAAAATCGGCAATAGACTTAAAATTATTTACCTCTCTAACAAAATTGTAAGAATTTCGTGTTATTTATATATGTGCATTTGGAATCATAAGTCATTTAGTGACCATTTACTTGTATTTTAACTCGTTTATTATTCGTTCAATTTTATCAAAGAAAGGTAACAAGTTTTATCACGCTTTATGACGGTAAATCGATTCAGAGACCATTTAAGCGCAAGAGGTGGAATCAACTTATGCACCTTTCAAAACAAACGGCTCATTTGGAGCTGATCATAGAAATACATACGTACGCATATACATATATGTATATGTATGTATGTGCAAAAAGATACGTGGGCCTAAATACTTGATTGGCTTGTTTATCGTTTTAAATGTAAAAGGTGAATGATTTGTTTGGATATTACATTTTACTTCGGATTCCCCTGACCTCGGTATTGAATTTCAATTAGATACGTATTATGGCTTCTTTAACTAATATTTTTATGAATGGGTTTAGATTTAACAAATTCTACAATGAAAACAAAACCTTTAAAAACAAAGCAAATACAATACAAACATATTTACATACACATGTATGTACTAACAAACTTTATATATAAAGTTACAAGCGCGCAGTAAGTATTTGTTTGTTTGCTAATAACGCATTCACATTCGGTTTTTTTAGCACGTCTAGATTTGGGGAAAAAATTGTTAAAGTGTCGAAAAATTGGCAAATTCAAAATTAAAAATGAAATTTACTTAAACGTAGTTTATTTCCGGGAAAAAACGCGCTTTAATGAAAATTGGTTTTATGTATTTTACTTCATGCCGATGACTTGAATAGATATAATTGAAAAAGTCACAGAAATGAAAGAATGAGTTCTTCAATAGCAGGGGGCTACACTGTAATGCGATACGGCAGAGAAATGCGATACGATAGGCAATGCCCCCTGTGTATTACTTACGATGTGTTTGCGCGAATGCGAATCATTTGTTTTCGCATCGCATTATAGAGTAACCCCCCAGGACCTGGGGCCCAGGTATTTGTTTTCAATGTGAAAACATTTTTCTAATTGTTTAAGGGGCCGTTTGTTCAATGTTCGATCCCGATTTTTCATATGTGTATCGATTAAGTATGCGGTTTTCCAAGCTCATTTAAGTGGAAATCAACTTTGAGTTAATTTTTTATTTAATTCTCATTTATACTATTTTCAGTTTCAATAAGCTCTTTATTTAAGTGATTAAAAATTGGTTGTAAAACAGACTTGGCCAGAGAAAGCTTTCATTTATACTGAGAGCTTTTGAAAGCTTTGGCATGCTGTGTTGTAAAAGCAGGGCTGGTATACAAGTAAGCATCAGCTGATTAAACGTGTAACATCTCTGAGGTTATTCTGTGCTTATTCTGATTTAAATTTTATTTAAGTGAAGAGCATAGGTCACTTAAATCAAAATTGAAGAAAAACTTAAATTGATTGGTGAAACCCAAAATTCGAAAATTAAAGAAATCTTAACTTAAATGAATCTGGTGAAACGCAGCCTAACAGCCAGTTTCACCAAACTATTTAGGTGGAAATTAACTTTTATTTAGTTTTGTATTTAGTTCTCATTTAAATAATTTTCAGTTTCAATAAACTATGNAGGTCACTTAAATCAAAATTGAAGAAAAACTTAAATTGATTGGTGAAACCAAAAATTCGAAAATTAAAGAAATCTTAACTTAAATGAATCTGGTGAAACGCAGCCTTACAGCCAGTTTCACCAAACTATTTAGGTGGAAATTAACTTTTATTTAGTTTTGTATTTAGTTCTCATTTAAATAATTTTCAGTTTCAATAAACTATGTATTTAAGTGAGTAAAAAGTGGTTGTAAAACAGACTAGGCTAGCGAAAGCTTTCATTTGTACTGAGAGCTTTTGAAAGCTTTGGCACGCTGTGTTGTAAAACCAGGGCTGGTATACAAGTAAGCAGCAGATACACAATGATCAGGTGATTAAGCGTGTAACACCTCTGAGTGTGGTTATTCTGATTTAATTTTTATTTAAGTGAAGAGCATAGGTCACTTAAATCAAAATTAAAAATTGATTGGTGAAACCAAAAATTCGAAAATTAAACTTAAATAATTTGGTGAAACTGACTGTAAATCCTGATTTTCAGTGCTTTATTTATTAATTTAATAACTAGATAACGAGCTACACTTTCGTAAAGAATAATAAACATTAAATAATCGGGAGGAATAGCCAAAGAATGCTAAAATGACTCTTCGCTATTTACATTCTCGCCAACGAATTTTTTTTCCTTTGTTTTGTTTTAAATAAAACTGTATTAAAGTATGTTATGTCTTTTTATTCTAAAACCAAAATTGTAGGTTCGGATTCGATGATTTAGAAATGTCCAGATTTTTGGCCACAGAAATCTGGTCACCGTATATATGAAATTAAGGTAGATCTCGGTGAACACAGAGTTGCGTTCCTGTAAAATGTCGCGTTACAACTAAAGGCCCGTCCACATATGTACAACTTTGGCGTTGCGTTGGTGCTGGCGTCGCTTCGACAAAGTTGTATGTAAATGGGCCCTAGTTGTGTTAAACTATACAAGAAGCCAGTACAAGAAGTAGGGTTATGTTCCAGGGTTAAAAAAAATAAAATTTTTCAGAGGTTGTTTTTAAATTAAAATTAAGGTAAAACCAAAAATATTCACAATAAAAAACACAGAACTGCGTTTTCATTTAATGAACTCAGTAAGAAAAAATTAATAAGTTATTGTAAAAACAAATATTTTTAAAACAAGCTTTCTAAATATGAACGAAATCGGACCATAAATACTGGTTTACAAAATATATCGACTCGTGCGCGAACTATCGGCAACATTTTAAGCGGAGTTATTCCTTTTCATGTATTAATAAACGTTCTAAATATTAACCAAATCGGACTATAAATAAGACTTCTTCAAATATCTCGACTCCTGCGCCATCTATCGGCTTAACTTCCGTATTGCATTGCCATTGGGTTCTGAGCCAACTGTGAAGTTTCAAGTCTCTAGGTCACCGGGAAGTTGGTCAAAAATTTATCGCAACATTTGACCCTAACAAGTATACATACATACAGACAAGGGCGTAGTCAGGTAGGGACAGGGGGGCAGCTGCTTCCCCCTACAGCTACATAACGAGGTAGGAATTTTCAAAAATCAATAAATTATAATTACAAAATTGTATGCGTACTCGAATTCGTAATTATTCTCTAAATTTCTACATAAGGCCTGCGTTTTTCATAGTTGAATAGAATGGCTCATAATTGCGGCGGCAGCGTTTTTGCGTTTGCTGTCATTTAGTATACGATAATAATGACAAAAAATATTTTAAAATTTCTGTAAAACTTGTTTATTGACAACATAGTTTTTCCTTGCAGTGAAGGGAACGAAGGGTATTGTGGATTCAGCGGCTATTGGGGATCACGAGAATCATATAAAATAGCGATTCAAGCAAAAATGATTTCTGTGACGGGACAACAAAATATGTGAATAAAATAAAATTACAGTGAAAAGATATTATAAGTAGTGATAGAAAAGTATCGATACTAGTACTCATATATAATACTCTAAAGAAGAATCGATGCCAGTACTCATATTTGCAGAAAAGTATCGATAATACTCGTACTTTCAAATATTTTTAAATCAAACGCGAAAAGTAAAAAAAAATTAGATGTCTTGCATTATTGACCTCTTCCTATTTGTAAATTAAATAGACCCTGATTTAAATAGATGCAATGTGTGTCTAGCAAGCACTTCAAAAGGAGTTTTGAAATAAACTTGCAGTAATTTTACTTCAACAAGTGTAAAGTATATAGCTGCACCGACTACCAGTAGCTCATGAGAACAAAATATGTAATAATTTTCACCATGGGAGTATATGTAAGTTCAAAACTTTAAAGCCGTTTTTCTAGGTTTTCTTTTGGGGCTAAGACAGTGTTGAAGTAAATGAGTATTATGACCCTTTTCACGATATTCATATTGGATATCGAAGATAATTTTCGAACGTTCGCTACAATGTTTATTGGGTAATTTTCAAACATTTTGTAATTGAAAGAACGAAATTTTTATATTATACTAGCAAATGCCCGCTTGCTTCGCGGCGCCTAATAAGATCTTTTGCGTTGGCCAATTCAAAAATAGCGTTTTAAAGCAAAAGCAGTCTGTGAAGTAAACATTTTTAGTTTAAATTGAAACGACTAAAAAACAGAATCCTGCTCACACATATGCCTAGAATAGTAGCATTGTGATTCCATATGGAATACTAATCCCTTTCGATGTAATGCGTTTTATTTACCTATGGTCTTATTTTCACCTGTGAGATCTCTGCCAAGCGTGCGTAATATTCTTCTATGATACTGCAACTTCAGCATTGGTCCGGTGTACCATGTAAGCCAAAAAAGTCCTTATACAGAAACTCAAGAGCACAGATGAGCGTTTTCAATTATAGGAAGGCCAATAATCCTCGCAGGATGAAAAGTTTTCGCGTACATTGGCTAAATCATACTGTAGCTTACATTTTGAATTTAAAAGAAATCGGTTCATAAATATGATTTT
>NW_016173002.1:0-12402 GCF_001687245.7 Rhagoletis zephyria
GGACGTGGGCAATAAAGAAAATTGAAAAAGGGCAGCAGACAAAAAAATGGTTTTTCTTTTTGGTACATACCCTTGTGGTCAGCTGAATAAGTTAAGTGACATGTTGACTAGTTTTGCCTATTTTTCGTTTGTTTATTTAATATTTAAATTTAAATTTAATTTAAATCGATAATACTGATAGCAAAATCGATTAGAAAATCGATAAAAATATCGATAATAAAAACCCCTTAGAAAATCGATAAAAATATCGATAACAAAATCGATAAATAATCTATAACAAAATCGATAAATAATCGATAACAAGATCGATAATAGTATCGATAACAAAACCGATAACAATATCGCTAGCAAATTCAATAAAAATATCGGCAGCAAAATCTTTAACAATATCGATAACAAAACTAATACCAAGATCGATAAAAAAATCGTTAAAAATATCGATAACAAAATCGTTAAAAACAGCATTAAATAAACAAATGAAAAATAGCCAAAAATACTCAAAATGTCACTTGACTTGATCAGCTGACCAGAAGTGTATATATACGTTTCAGTGCGTGTACTTATTCACATGTTAGTGAGGTCAAATGTGTGCTGGTCGTTTGTGCCCAAAACGGTGCTATTGCTTTTGTTCTTGCTGGTGTTTTTGTTTTTTTGGGGGTTTTCTGCTTGAAAAGGATACTGTGAAATTGCTAGCTACCCATTTTGCAATGAAAATTTTAGCCCCAAATTGCTTTTGTATCAGCCACTCTGTTGTCAAGTGTCTGGCTGTGATAGTTTTTGGTGCTGATCGACGACTATCATAGCACAAAGTTGTAATCACAAGTGAAAAGGGCAAAAAATACGAGCAGCAAAGGTATTTCAAATATTCGTACGCAAACGATGATTGTGGATGTGTCTTACNTTTAGGGTCGAGATTGTCTATTTGATAATTCATGTGAATATGTGCAAGTGTATTAATGTGGGTATAAAAATAATTATTCTCACTCACCTTAAAATACGGGCAATGGAATTCTTTGATTTTCTGAATGACCCTCTGCTCTTTGCTCCAAAATCAATTGATACGAGTCGTGCTTTTAAGGTTCCTCATTCCTCTGTAATTTAAAGATAAATCTAATTAATTCGGTAAAAATAATAGATATACAGTTGCGGTCAAAATAATAGCAGCAAAATTCAAAATGATGCTGATGGCAACTTATCTTTATTTGATTTATTTTGGAACGAATTTCCGTCACACCTTGTCAAGCTTGGTTTGCAGACAAACCGGTTTCGGCGTTGTGCTATCTTCAGTATAAATTTTTTATTTTTTTCATTTATTTATTGTTAATCATCAGATACTACATAAATAAAAGTTTCAAAGCTTGCACAAAGTTCACAAAAACTAATTAAATGAAAGAAAAAAATATACATAAAATTTCAATTTTTTTAAATTAGATTTTTCAGAAAGCTTTCGAGTATGCAGTTTAGTAGTCCATTGAATTTTAGTATTACAAGGTCTAAGTTTCAACTCGCTCAAAATTAGAGTTGATTTTTTAGCATTTTTTTTTTGTGTGTGTGAGGAGGGTGTTGCGCATTTTCGTCCATATAAAAGTAAGTTTTGTTTATACGTTATATGGAAGAAAATGCACAACAACCTTCACACAAAAAATAAAAAATCTTTCTACATAGTAAATTTAATTAAAAAAATCTAAATTTTGATGAATATTTTTTTAAGTTTAATTAGGTTTTGTGAACTTTGTGCAAGCTTTCAAACTTTTATTTATGTGGTATCTGATATAGATCGACCCATATTTTAAATGAAAATTATTAACAATAATTAAATAAAGATAAGTTGCCATCAGCATCATTTTGTATTTTGCTGCTATTATTTTGACTGTCAATTTTGTAGGTAATTGAACAAATTCGACTTTTGTACCAAGATCCTTTTTTTACAAAAGTAGTCCACAGGTGAGTAAAGGTTATCACCCGCTCTGCTTGTTCGATGACACCAGCGCATGAGTATCATTCCAAGTTGGTTCAAAAGCCCTCCAGTTTTTGCCTGGTATTCATATCAGTATAATTTGGAAGAAATCCGGTAACACCGAAAAGGAAGACAGTTGCTAAAACCTAGTTATTCCTATTGGGTCACAAAGTCGATAAGGTACTCCTAATATTTGTAGATTAACAATAAAGAATTGGTTGAATACACTATGAAATCGATACATTATTTAATTTGTTGATTTCCGTACTGTGGGTGGAAAATATTTACATAACTATTGGCAGCATCGCAAAAAGTCCTGAATTGCAATCTTGAAATTTTATATAAACTTCATTGAAGTTCTTTGTCTAGAAACCAAAATTGAATTTACAGCAGATTTCAGTTGGAAAATTGTAAATGTGATTATGTATGTAGGTGCGATTACATACTTAGCCCGGTCTATACGCATGTACATTAGTGTGGTCCAAAAAGCACAGCAAAATCAACTTTTTGAAATTTTGCTGCCGCCAACCCTTTGCTGCAAATGGTTTTCGGATATTATTTTATACATACATAAATGGAAAACATAAAAAAGACTTAATTGAAAATATTATTACTATTTTTTATTATTATATTACCATGGAAAATTTGTCTACGATTACTATTTACGTCAATATTAGAAAAAGCATGTTCAAAAGCATATTGAGAACCATTTTGCCTCTGCTTTGAAAGGGTTAAAATAAAAAGCGTATTATATATGACAGACTCTGCATTAAATGGTTAAGTGTTGCACTTTCGTAAAGACCGCGGCCAGTATAACCATTTTTGTAATACAATTTTTTTTGTAAAAGCTGATAGTTTACGAGTTATTAGAGTTTAAAGGAAGCTTTTCATTTTTCCAATCTGGCGACTCGAGTACAGCAACCAATGCCCCAAAAACCGGGTTTTAAGATAAAATAAAAAGAAATCTTTCAGGAACAATGCTAGTGGTGCATTAAATATGGTGTTTTCTAGTGGAATGGGAGCCAAAATCCAAAATTTCAAAAAAAAAGTCACATTTTGAACAGTATTTTGATATTACATGATATCAAGTGAAGATATTACTTTAGAAAACTTTGCATTTCACTATCTGTTTTCTAGCCGAAGATCTAAGAAGATCTGTGGAAATTGAACTTTTTTCGTTTTTTCGTGAAAAATGTCTTTTAAATAGAGAATACAGGAAAAAAAGTTTCGTTGGATAAAAACTTTCCTTGACTTGTAAAAATACCTTCAAATGGAGAAGGTTTTCAATTTTTTTCCTTTTTTTGAACTGAAAATAGTATGCAGTGAACTTTTTAGAAAGTGTTAGCCGCACTTTTGCTGCTCTTGCGTCAAGGAATCCATTTCCATTCCACACATTTTAATTTTTTTTGTGAACTCATTGCATACTGTTTTTAGGTAAAAAAAAGAAAATAAAAATTAAAAAAAATCTACCCACCTTAATGTACATATGTACATGCACGTAAGATAATGTGCATACATATGTATTTACGGTTGCTAATGCATTTTTAGCTGATGGCAGACAAAGTGAAATCTAATCAACATAAACCATTCTCAACGTACCACATGAACGCCTCTTCGGTTAGCGAAAAGTTGGGCATGCACAAAACATACACACAAGTGCATATGCATATAAATATGTATGTATATAAGGCAACCAAAAAATAACAATAACCTGTGATTCTAAGCATCCTTAGCCTTCACTATAAACTATGTAATATTCATTCTTCATGCTAACAGATATTTTACGTGAACATTCACAGCAAGCTTTATTTTTATGTATGTATGAAAGTGTGCGTACATATATATATGAATCGATGTGAGTATACATACATATGTGCGAGTGTTACTTCATATTTTTAACATGGCCTTCACTCGCTTATGAATGTTGATTGGACAAATTCTGTCCACAAAAAAAAACGGAAATGTTATAAAGGCTTTTACTTCCTTCAGCAACAGACATGTGTATGGACATTAGACTGCCTCACGTTCCATACAAAGAAAAATCGCCTCTCCTTATCCAAGCTAATTATAAAAATTTTTAACTTTTACACCTCTCGCCAAAGTATTGCAATGAAAGAGCTCCCTGAAATCGCCTTTTTGCATGGAAAACAATTCATAAAGCAAAAATTTGATCTTAGCTAATGGTCTGTTCCTCTGAGTTGGATAAAAGTTTGCCATTTTTCGTTTCAAGATGGTTTTGTTACCACAATCCCTTCAGTTCCGGAAATTAAGTTTTACATTCCTTGCAGCTGATCGACATTTTACCTATCTTCTACTCTAATGTGATTGTATTAATTCTTCTATAATTTAGCGATTTTTAATGAAAATAGTAAACCTTTTTATTTTTGTCGAGGTATTCTGCATTTAGAAACTTTTTGGTGCGAGCTATAAAAAAAAATTTTTTTTTTCGCATGAAGTAGTAACCTTTATTCGTCAGGCATCCTAATGTTTATAAACATATATATGTACATATGTGTGCACGAGAACATACATACATACATAGCTGTGTGTATGCGAATGCATTAGATAGAAACTCTTTACTGTTCGTACAGACTGGACTTGTCTGCTGCAACATCAGCGTGGCTATCAGCTTTGTCTTGATTTTCTACTAAATTGTGTTACTAATGCTTTAGTTTATGTTGTTGCTGTTGCTGTTGCTGCTGTTAGGCGTGTAGGTTGTGATTTGCTAACGAGGAAGACTTTTGTATTTTACCCTGTTGTTATTTGATTTTTCAGTATTTATTTCTTGCTTTTTTAGGGTTTTTTGCTTGCTACAAAATTTCTGTTGTTATGGTCAAATATAGCTGAAAATATAATATATACTTTGCACATATTTAGATATGTACATTTGTATGCATCACTTCCCTGGCCATTTCCAATTAAGGCTTTCACTAGCTAGTAGATGAATACTAAATCTTGGTAAGGTGTTACATCTTTTTGTGCGTTGGTAATTTGTGTAAATATTCTACATATAAATTAAGGCTCCTAACGAATAACTGTTAATTTTTTAGAAGTTAGGTCAAACCTTTTATGATCATTTGGGTATGTTTGTACATATAAGAACCACACTAAGTAGTTGAATATCGTGTGGAACTAAGTACCTGCTATCGTCACAATTACATACTGCAAATGATCCTGGGTCCCAGGCTCCTGAGCCGAGTAATCTAAACAAGTTTTTTGTTATAGCGTTTGGCACTGCGCAAGCAATGATAAACCATCGAGTGTACTTATTATTACATATATCCTGAAATGATGTTGGGTTAGGATAGATAGTACGGCGCTGAAGTTCGCTTGGACTCAAGGTCTTTTGTTATATCGCATGGGGTTTACAGTTATCCACGTTCCTTTAAAATCCACATCGTACTCAGTGAAACAACGGACTAGCTTCTTCTAATATCCATTCTTTTGAGGTCTACCTTGTAGTTGGTCCAGGGAGCGTACAGCACAATTAAGTCGAATCTAATCCGACAATATCCGACATGAAGTTTTGTCACTATGCGGATGTCTTTCCTCCTCCTAGTTCAAGTAGATAGTTAGTCCTAGAATAAGTAGACTGTTGTCTTTCGTCCGGCGTTACCTTTTTCTTGCTACCATGCAACCAAACTAAATACTACTCCATAAAAAATAATTGGTCTACAGCGTTCATAAATACTTACCGGGGCGGTCAAAAATGAATGAATTGTTTTTGGTTTTTAATATTTACAAGGTTTTTCAAGCTACAATTTTTTTGATATTTTTTTCTATAAATATGGTTCATGGTTTAACAAAAACTTCACAAATCACACTTTCAAATTTTATGCAAAACTTGGAAAAATTCTAAATTTCGAGCTTTTTAACCAGAATTTTTAAAATTTTTTTGGGTAAGCAGTTACCAATCTTATGAAATTCTAGTAAAATAAGTGCAAGTTTTGAGCGACAAAAAAATTACGTTGATTTTTAATATATTTTTTTTTCGTTGACGGTGTTTTGTACTTTTTTCCATATACACATAAGTTTATTCTGGAAGAATATGCGCAAAACCTTTTGCGAAACAAATAAAAAAAGTCAACGCCAGTTTTACTAAATTTCCCTATTTATATGAAAAAAAAAACCGCAAAAGCTGTCAGCAAAAAAAAAAATTATTAAAAATCAAAGCAATTTTATAGCCGCTCAAAACTTGCATTCACTTTACTAAAATTTTGTATGCTTGCTAACTGGTTAAATAGCTCGAAATTTAGAAAAAAAATAATTTGGAATTTTTCTAAGTTCTGTATAAATTTTGAAAGTGTGCTGCTGATGTTGTCTCATGAAATATTGCTGAGTATTGACGCAAGTATGTACATACATATAGACATTTAAATTTGAATAAAAACCAGTGCTCGCAAATTACTTCATTTCGATTGACTTCAGCGTTCAATAATTTTTTAAGCTACGCATTTTTCTTTGGCCAATCAAGGAAATAACTTTTTTTTAACTGCTGCAATCAGATCTATCCATGTCCCAACGTACTTGTTTATAAACAAGTGTGCACTTAGTATCTATACACTACTTACCACGAACAGCGATTACAATTTACTGTTAAAGCTTATAATTTTCTCTTAACTTCGATTGCTTTCCCAGATCGGTGTTTATGTAAATAAATGATAAACCTAACCCATAACAATTGCCTTGTTGACGGCGCCCGCAGGGCATACTTACGTACTCGTAAGTACGTACTATGTATGTATGTATGTAGGTGCTCAAGAACAAAACGCTGGGAATTTGCTGATACTTAATGTAACAGATTGTTGGGTTAAGGGGAAATGATAGATGAAAAGAAGTAAGGAGGAGAGTGAGTATAGAGGAAAGAGGTGAGCATGGAGGACAGGGAGCAGAAAGGCTAAAGCGTTGAGCATATCGCACCTCGACACCAACACCAACACCAACACCGACACTAAAACTAACTACATAACAACAACAACAACAACAACGCCAAAGTCTAGTAACAAAAAATGACGAATGTCTTCTCGGTAGAGTGGAGTGGCCATTATGGCAAGACATGAGACTTGAGGATGATTTCGTCCGCAGCGTTGAAATGTTGCATGTAAAGAAGGTGTAGCTGAGTTAAGAGCAGGCAATCAACGAATAAAAATGGGCGCACACCTTGCAACAGCTGCAATAAGCCGCATGGGTAGGTTACATGTATTTATAAGAAAAAAAAAAAACTAAAGGCGAGAAAAAAGTCGCAAACGCTGAGAAAGGTTATATTGTATGCATTGCGCGGTGGCGACAGAAGTGCGGACGACAGGCATAAAGACATAATAACAGTTCAAAAGTCGAATGGACCAAAGAAGGCAGGGCTGAACTGGGCTCAGCTAAGCTGGGCAGCAGGCAATGAAAGAGAACAAAACGGCGAGAGTGCGGGGAGGAGGACTTACGAATCAAGGGAAGCCAAAAAATTATACTCACTATAAGCAAAGAATAACTGCAAAAATAAGGATAATAAAACCAATAAAGGCTGATGTTTGTAATTCGTGTACGACCGGCCGGCTGGCCAGCTGACATTGAGTGGCATGGCGTGGCGCGGCTGGATGGCTGGTGTCAGTTTCAGTGGTGCGCATACGCATTCGCTCACTCGTATCACTGCAAACAACTACATATGCGCTTAAAACATATATGCACATTAGGGTGGTCCAAAAACGGTAAAGCCGGAATTGTAGTTTCTACGAAAAGTTGTTTTTTTTTGCATATAAAAGTACATGGAAAACTTTGTGCGCTTTTAGCGACCTCTAAATATTTTTTGATTTCAAAATAAAAATTTGGGGGATATATTTTTTCGGTATAGAACAATCCTAGGGGGTGAGAGCATACAACTTCCGACTTTACTTTTCCCGCATGCATTTCTGGACCACCCTAATGTACATACATACAAATACATATATGATTATGTACGCTTGTTCGACCACTCACTCAATCAACAACAAAATAGTTATAAAGCCGTCACTCAGTTCACCAGTTTGTCAGTTGGTCTTTTTGATAGCTCCCACTTAGCGTTGCAGGATTCACATACACACACACACACACACGCACACACACACACATACATATGTACGCTTGCATAAATGGACACGTATTTGAATATGCACGTATGCATATTTGCAGTTAAATAGCAAGCTGGTAAATGAGCGTAAAAAAATAAAAAAACAAATAAAAAAAGATAAAAAATAAAAGATTCGTTCGTTGCAGGAAAATTAAGACATTTTGAAAATTGCTTCGCTGACAGCGTCAACACAATAACAAAGCCACACACAAGCACTTACACATACCCACATATGGCAACACTGCTTGTTGCAAAATGAAATTGCTTTGTTGTCGTTGATTGTTATTGGCCCTGTTGTTGGCTGTTGTAGTTTTTTTTTTGCTACAAAGCAGGTGTTACACGTTGACTGCAACCTTTTTGCATGTTGCAAAAACGTTTTTTTTTGTTTTTGTTTTTTTGTGTGCGTAACTGCTGCGGCTTGAGGTGTTCGCGGCCACAGCCTTCACAATGACCGCCATGCTTGTTTCGTCATTGGCGTTTTATCNTAGATTTATTGGATTTTAAAACTGATTCATGTAGCTGATATGCATTTATGCTTTTGTTGTTGTAATTGATAGGTTTTTTACATTACGCAGGCGGCGTACATAAATTGTCGGCCTTCTTTGCAGGCGACAAAATAAGGACACGCAACAATGTAACATCAGCAGCTAATGTAGTCCTGATGAAGGAGTGAAAGCCAGGCTGAAATATGTGGCATGGTAAGGCCAAGCGTTGCGTAATTAAAAGGCTGGCAAAACCGGTGCGTCTATTTCTTTCCCCAGCTTCGAAGTTAGGGTAGCCATAGTGATGGCAAAAGCCTCCGAAACCTAAAAAAAAAACTGTGATTGGACTACCTTACCAAGGTCCAGAAGCAATTGATGACTACTCTAATTATTCTTATTTTGTGGCAATCTTCTTATTTGGCACTACAACCGTTTTCAGTTGTTCGGCAGTTGTTCATTTCGTGCGGAAAGAGGTCCTTCGCCACTTGGTCCCTCGATTTAGTTTGATTTTCATTAAAATAAATAAGGTTACCAACAAATGCGAATTCGGGATATATACAAAGCCGACGGCCACAGACACGATAATACACAATACAGCAAACCACCCTCAACAGCGCAAAAATGCAGCCTTTAGACATCTTATAATCAGGCTTGAACGAACCTCATTGGAAAAAGAAGCTTACAGCAAAGAGCTTAATACGATATACGCAATCGCGGAAAATAACGGAGACATAAAGGGCCTAGTAAACAAGATAAGAAGAGAAACATAAACGAAGAAATCATATAATAAGGAGAATAATGAAATGTCTTGGGCAGTCTTAGCTTATACGGGCAAAACATCATATAAATTTGCTAAGGTATTCCAAAAGTATTACATTAATACAGCATTTAGAATGAAGGACAACGTGGGGAGGATACTACGAAATAGCGGAAACGTCTAGAAAAGCAAGGTGTATATAAGTTGACTTGCGAACGTCAACATAACTACATAGGACAAACAGGGCGCAAGATAAAAACAAGATATCGTGAGCATAGAAGAGACTACAGCAAGAAAATGCTAAAACCATCTATAACACCGAAATCGAACTTCATAAACCATATGGCAGAAAACCAATGTACGCCAATGAAAATAGGAAATACAGCCAAAGTTTTCCTTGTGCAGCACAAAGGAGAACGCCTAAACATATAAGAGAATATGGAGATATACAAACAAAAGACGTTCGCCGGCAAAATAATAAATGTGCAAACAAACACCGCATCTGATATATTATTCGAATACTCAGGCTACTATATATACGCTAAACAGGACAGAAACCCTGCGACTACCATAAACAATGAAACACAGGTCCAAACTACAGAAACAAAGAGAAAGAAACGTACTGATTTTTACCTACCTGCGAATCCATGCATCAATTAATAAAGAAGAGGTAAGCAGCTGACTTTTACCTGAGGATGTACTCACAGAACAAAAACTACTGGTTGAACGAAAGAATATAATCTGCTGAGATGTACCTAACTAAGAACAAACGACGATTTAGCACGACTATGAATAATAACGGACAAACAGAAACATCTTAACTTAACTATTCAGAACGAAAAACGACACTGAAGATGGCACAACGCCGAAACCGGTTTGTCTCCAAACCAACTTTGACAAGGGATGACGAAAAATCGTTCGACATTACCTTTAAATTTACCTTTAATAGCTTGTAATGGATTTAAAAAAAAAAATTAAATGCGTTTTTCAGTTCTTATGATCATGGGAATGAAAAGGCAAAAGTATGTGGTTTCAGGTAAAAAAAAGAAAAAAATTTAAAACTCTCTTACCCAACGAGACTATTTTACCTAAATTCTGCATCTCACAGTATTTAAAATATTGCCACATCTATTTGGTATCTCTTCCCGTTTTCGAACTATTTGCTTTTGTCCATTTTTTCCAAAATAGAACACTGTGCGCCGCCTCCGAACGCAAAATGGATTTTATGAGAAGCTTTTTCAAATACTGTTAGACACTTTTTTATAATTTAGATTTTGTTTGGACCAGCAATCGAACCCAGCTCCTACGGAGTGGTAGTACGCTCCTCTCAGCCACAGTGGCCGCCACACTCCGTATTAGGCAACTGAAAATTAGTGTCCTCTCCAGACGAACAAAAATTGCGGCCTGAAAACTTTTCACATCTCTATCCTTTTATGCGAAAATCCCAATAACATATACAATTTAAATATTTAATTAAGTGCAAACCAGAATTGAAAACTCGCCATAATATTAAGTTGCTAAATCGCACTTCTCATAGTTTCCAAACACTCGACGCGACTGCGACGGACACATAGCAACAATGTGCGAATTTTGCATTGCCTTCATTGGCAATAAAACTGCCAAAGTACTACAGAGTCAATAACTGTAACTTCAATAGTTATTACCAAAAATTTCATTGCCGTAACACCACTCTTCCAACGCCGCCGTTCACTCAGCGTTCTACCAATATAAATATTCACGCCTTGTCACTACCCATCGTCCCAGTGCTTAAACTAACGGAACGCATACGAAATTATGACAATCATATTTGCAGACACAACACAGTGCAACGGTAAGGCTGTTGTTGTTCTTGTTGTTGTTGTTGTTGCAGCGCATGCCGGATGGCACAACGCTGATTTAGCAGTTTATTGGCTATGCTGCAGTTATTGGCCCGATGATCCGTGTCGCTGGTATTTAGCATGGCAACACCCACTACCTCACTCGGCCTCGCCTTCGCACCCCCCTCCCCCACCATAGAACACCACGCCACGCCAGTGAGCATCCGTCCTTTGCACACATTGCGTGAATTATTAATCTTTGCGCCGCGATGAACATTTCATGCCCAGCATACATACATATAGAGAGGGAGCCAGCCAACAACAGCAACTACACACCGGCAGCAGCAACGGCAACGGCAACGGCGGCAATAATAAACAATGCAACAAAAATGAATGTAATCGGAAATGCAAAAAAAAAATAAAATAAAAATGTTTGGACATTGTATATCGCGATATTTCTTTTATTATTTCGAAAATTGTGCATTTATGTGTGGGTATGTGTGTATGTGTGTGTGTGTTTATTTTACATGAATTCGCATAGTTTTGGCTACCTTCACACAAGTGCTTATTTGTATAAAACTATTGTTTGTTTGGCAGTGTATGTGCATCTCACCTTTATGTACATACATACATACCTACGTACATACGTTCGTATGTAGATATCGTTGTGGCATCGACGTTGCAACAGATTATGACAACTTAAACGGAGTTGCAACGTGTTTGGGCCATTAAAAGGGGCCAAGCAAAGTCAACGAGCCACATTGAATGGACCCAAACAGTAACAGCCGCAGCCGCAGCCGCAGCAACAACTACAACAACAGCAGCAGCAGCAGCAAGCAGAAGGCAACACACAAAATGACAATAAAGACAACTTTTGCTTCATACACAATCGCCGCGTGACCTTTTTCACTTTATAAATACAATAAAATTTCTCCCAATTTAAAGTCGCATACAAATGAAAACAAGAATTGTGGCTGCTTCATCGTGTTCGAAATTGCGTTTTTGCGGTATTTATTAAAATTTTATTGTTCACCACAAAGTAAACAAAGAACATCAAAAAACAAACAATCTATACATACATACATATATACATATGTACACATTTTTATAGGCAGCGTATACTTGGCCAACCGAAAATATGCAGGGATCGAAGTTAAAGTCAGCAGATCGATCACGATATGCAACAGCGGTGACGCCCTTCATTGGTACAATGGCAGTGGCCGCGATAGTAACAGCCGCATCACCAATATGAGTTTCAGTGGTCGATTCACCGAGTAGAATAAGAGAAAAAA
>NW_016173003.1:0-2934 GCF_001687245.7 Rhagoletis zephyria
AAAAATATTTTCGGCAGTGAAACTTCCTAAACCTCTTCAGGTTAAAACACATATTTCAATATTCAATTTATCTTATAAATTAAATTAAATTAAATTTTTCAAACAGGTGGCAACTCTAAAAAAATATTTTTATTAGTAAGCCTTAGAGGCTTAAGCCTCTTTCTTTTGGCGCCATTTTGCAATATTCACTTTTTCTTATCAATTTTCTTAAACTACATTTTTCGAACAGGTGGCAACTCTCTAATTTTTTTCTTTCTATATTTTAAGTTAGACCTCTACCAATACATCGGTGAAAACTGCATTCAATTCCATTCATTCGTTTTCGAGTGATGCGCGTGCAAACATACAGACAGACAGACAAACAGACAGACAAACAGACAGATAGACAGACAGAGTCCCCACATAAATTTTTCTTTAATAGCTATAATGTACATACATCGACCTGTTACAATTTTAGTATATGCATAGATGACTAAGTACCCTGCAGTAAATGGCGCTAGTTCAAGACTAGCGCAGAACTAGCCCTCTAAGAGGCGGTACTGGTTCTCGATCTATCCCAAAGCAATGCTTTCAACTGTCTCTTTTTACATGGCGATGTCCTACGAAGTGGAAATTGCCCCCCTCTGCAGAACTAGTTCTGCACTGGTTCCATTTTGGACACATCTGCGACAATAAGTTTTTTATTTAAAAAAATTCTGATTATTCGATTTTTTTATTTTTCATTTTTTCTGTTCTTTTAGAGATTGCATTCTATTAGATTTTTATTTATTTTTTTTATTTTGTTTATATTAAACTTGATCACTTTCTCTTAAATTTTTAAGCGGCACTCCTTAATTTAAATTTCTTAAATCTGAAAATCACAACTGCCTCCACCGCGATTTGAACTCGTGACCAACGATGTTAGAGTCGGAGGTCTTCCCGCTGAGCTATTTTCGTATTGTACGAGAAGTGAGAATTTGTGCATTTACTTCTCAACAGAGCGCAACTAACACACCGAAAGTTTTAACTGTCCCTCTCTGCAGCCGTTTTGCACTAGATCAGAGATGGTTCTGAAATGTGTAGGGCGGAACTAGCGCTTTAAGAGACTGTCTCTAAATTTTACTGCAGGGTAAGAATGTTACACATACACCATGTATGTAGTATTAATGAAACCATAGGCACATTCAGTGTTGTCAAAAAAAAATTACCAAATTCCTCAAAAACAAACAAAAAATCCTCAAAACCCGAACAAATTACTCAAAATTTTCTTATTACAGATATGAGTATTGTGTACTGCATACTATTTACAGGTACTTAGTATAAAAATTAATTACATTCTCTAATTCAATTTGTACATTTGTTCGGTTCAAACAAAGTATCACCGTTATTTTTATGCCTTGGTCCCCAAGTCAGTACTACACATTTTTAAACTACTAAATATACGTTCTACTGAAGCATTAGAAAAGGGCTATATTAGTAATGCAGATATAATATTTTTAATTGGGAAACTTATATGAACCTGAAGAATCTTTTAATTCAAAAACGTTTCCTATAATTTTCTGGATCTAATGAGGAATCAGTATTAATATTCTTATGCTCGAACAATGCGTGTTCACTCCATTCGTTACCGTGATTTTGCAAGTTGAAAATATAACGATGGAATGAAAAAAATTATCGATAACACTTTGAATATTTAGCAGCAAATGCAGATGTGCTTAAGAGCGAAAAACACCACACAAGCGGTTTGACAAATCAAGCTTAAAGCTATTTATGTTGTGTATGGGGGTGTTTGAAGGTTTGACAAGCCGTTTGCGGGAAATAAGACATAAATCGAAGAAAACCAAACCCTTATACATTGTGAACCGGAAGAAAGCTAAAATTATTTGCTTGACNAAGCTTAAAGCTATTTATGTTGTGTATGGGGGTGTTTGAAGGTTTGACAAGCCGTTTGCGGGAAATAAGACATAAATCGAAGAAAACCAAACCCTTATACATTGTGAACCGGAAGAAAACTAAAATTATTTGCTTGACCGAGTCATATTTGCATGGTGTATGGCGAAATGGGAAAAGTAGGTTTGAAGAATGTTTGAAAAACCACTTGTGTGGTGTATTTCGCTCTTTATAACACTTCGGAAAGCCTCTTGTGTAATATTTGCCTGAATTTGTTATCTGCAAATATATCGAGAGAAAATTCCTCAAAATAAAAATCCTCAAAAATTACTCAAGCGCACCCGAAATTCCTCACGTTTAGAGGAATTTCTCACAAAGTGGCAACACTGGGCACATTTGTGTGGAGACTCTTTGTATTATGACGCATTTTCATTTGACCATTTGCAACCTTATTTAACAATCAAGTCAATTACTTGGGAATCAATTNACATTTGTGTGGAGACTCTTTGTATTATGACGCATTTTCATTTGACCAT
This sequence comes from Rhagoletis zephyria, assembly GCF_001687245.7. Lineage (NCBI taxonomy): Eukaryota > Metazoa > Arthropoda > Insecta > Diptera > Tephritidae > Rhagoletis > Rhagoletis zephyria. The sequence continues at coordinate 2,406 of NW_016173003.1, forward strand.
TAGCAACCTTATTTAACAATCAAGTCAATTACTTGGGAATCAATCTTGATCGCAGATTTTCGTGGAAATTGCATATTAAAGCGAAAAAAGTAAACTTGCATTAAAAACTTTATGAATGTCCTGGCTGCTTGGTGCAAAATCTGAGCTGAGTTTAGGAAACAAAATTCTTTTACACAAAGTTATGCTGAAGCCTGTTTTGACATACGCTATGCATGCAGTGCAATGGGGTATAGTCATTGCGCTGGGTATGCAGTTACAGTTGCATGGCTATACTCAATCCCGACTCTTGCGTCCTCGTTCGCGCACTCTGGGCAGCGTGAGCAACCCATGTGCGAGATGCGGTAACCAATCCGAGTGGAGCCTTGGGTCACGGCAGAAAGAGAGGGAGCTTCGGTGGGGCCACTCTGACTTATTCGGTTTAAGGGCTCACTGAAGTCTGCAGCGTCTGTTCACCAGTAGGTGCGGCTGCAAGCGGGTGTCTGCTTGGAGCAAGCGGCTCGCTATATAAACGTGTATTTGGTTGCGAAAC
>NW_016173003.1:9196-12402 GCF_001687245.7 Rhagoletis zephyria
GCTGGTCTTAAAATGATCCTCAGTTTACCGCCCATTGATCTATTCGCGAAAAACCGTGCTGCTCAATCTGCTGGTAGATTGACAGCCACAGGGGAATTCTATTTCAGGCACCGAGCTTTAAGTGAGAACGAAGGTTTGGCACAACGATTGAGGAGGAGGGATGGCGCAAGGGAATGAAACCTAACCGTAGATCCCTAAACAGGGCTAGATAGAATGAGTTAACCACTTGCAAAATTGAAAAAAGTATGTGCGAAAACGCCGGAAGCAACTATACTCGCTTATTGTTACGGCTATCTAAGGAAGACTCCAGAGTTGTTGCCGGATTGCTTACGGGGCGAGAGACCAGGGAAACCTTGGAGCATCTTCTCCGCCGATGTCCCGCACTGTCAAAAACAGGACTATGATGCTTGGGAGCCTACCAATTCGATAAGTAAGAGGACATCTCAAAAGTTGTACTGAAATTTCTACTTAAATTCGTAAAAAACGTTAAAATCCATTGTGATGTCGACTTTAACGCGGAAAAGGAGCTCCAACTGGCAACGCTAAGGACCTATCGGTCTATATGCGGCTCAGGGCGGGCCAGATTACCCTAACCTAACCTAATCTTTGCTTGGCAGATATTTGCCATTGCCTGCTGAGTGCGACCGCTATTAGAAGGAACTTCGTTAATGCTGGGACCAATAATCGAGCCCTGGTCCTACCGAGTGATAATGTGTACCTTTATCCGCTCGGCCACGGCGGCCAGCAGCAAATACTTCATACAAATTCCAAAGAATTGTTTTTTGGTTTTATTATATTACTAGAGAAAATCTCGTCAAAATCCGTTCAGTAGTTTTCGAGATTACCGCGTACAAAGAATCTTGACTTTCCTTTATACAATGTATAGACAATTTTTAAAGATATTTAGAAAGCCATGTGAATTTTACTCAATAAAAGATATCGGGACCCACGGAACCCCCTTTACAAATGGGGAAAAAACCGGGATAGGCGGCATACTACGTAAATATTCATCAATACATAAGCAGGTATGTCTGTATACCCTGCAGTAAAATTTAGAGACAGTCTCTTAAAGCGCTAGTTCCGCCCTACACATTTCAGAACCATCTCTGAACTAGTCCAAAACGGCTGCAGAGAGGGACAGTTGAAACTCTCTGTGTGTTAGTTGTGCTCTGTTGAGAAGTAAATGCACAAATTCTCACTTCTCGTACAATACGAAAATAGTTCAGCGGGAAGACCTCCGACTCTAATATCGTTGGTCACGAGTACAAATCGCGGTGGAGGCAGTTGTGATTTTCAGATTTAATATGGTAGACAGACGGAGAAAATTAATTTGAATTAATAAGCATAAATGCAAATTAAAATTTTACCCTTACAGACGGCAGTAATGCGAATAAACCAGCCGCAAGGTCGTGGGTTCGAGTCCCACGGCCAGTATACTTTTTTTATTTCTTTTTCATTCTTTTTTTTATAAGTTCTATATTTTTTTTACGTTAGTTTCAGTTAGTTGTTGTTGAATTTTTAACAAAATTCATCTCTAAAAATTAAAATTAACTAATAGTAAAATAAGAAATGTGATATAATATAAAGCAAATGAAAATAAAATAAAGTAAAATTAAATATATAAATAAAATAAAATAAAAATATATAAAATAAATAATAAAAATAAAAACAAAAATTGTTCGCAATCGCTCCAACCGAGTATCGAACCTGGCAGCTACGGGCTTGTAGCTTGCAACTCTCACCACTCGGCTACCGCGTACGCGAAACTCGACTGCTTCGTGTGCTTACTTGTACAAAAGACAACAACTGGCCGTTTTTACCAGTGTTGTCATCGAAAATTCCCCGGATCCGAGTTAATTCCCAAAAATTGCGTGCATTTGTTCGGCTGCTTATGCTCATTTTAAAGAGGAAAATGCATGAGTTAAAGCAAATTAAGGCTGGTTATGCAAATAATCGAGCCCGTTTGTCTACCGTATAAGAAATTTAAATTATTGAGTGCCGCTTAAAAATTGAAGAGAAAGTGATCAAATAATATAAACAAAATAAAAAAATAAATAAAAATTTAATAGAATGCAATCTGTAAAAGAACAGAAAAAACGAAAAATATCAAAAAATCGAATAATCAGGATTTTTTTTTATACAAAACTTATTGTCGCAGATCTGTCTAAAATGGAACCAGTTTAGAATAGAAAAATAATCAAATAATCGAGTTTTAAAATTTTTTCTCATAGAAAAACCTACTGTCCCAGAACTGTCCAAAATGGAACCAGTTTAGAATAGAAAAATAATCAAATAATCGAGTTTTAAAATTTTTTCTCATAGAAAAACCTACTGTCCCAGAACTGTCCAAAATGGATCCAGTATAGAACTAGTTCGAAAGTTCTGCAGAGGGGGGTAGTTTCCACTTCGTAGGAAATCGCCATGTAAAAAGAGACAGTTGAAAGCATTGCGTTGGGATAGATCGAGAACGAGTACCGCCTCTTAAAGAGCCAGTTCTGCGCTAGTCCTGAACTAGCGCGATTTACGGCAGGGTATATACATTCACATACTTAAATACTGAACAAGCATATCATTTATCGAATACCACGTTGAATAGATTTCCACTGAATTTAGTCGGAATTAAATACAAATACAATTTAGAGGAGAACTGAAATTTGAGAAACTTTCTAATTCAACCAGTGTTGCCACAAAAATATTACCAAACTCCTCAAAAATAAATCAAAAATCCTCAAAATCCGAACAAATTATTCAAAATTTTCTTATTACAGATATGAGCATTGTGTACTACGTACTATTTACAGTTAGAATAAAAATTAATTACATTCTCCAATTCATTTGGTATATTTGTTCTTGCGGCTCAAACAAAGTATTACAGTTTTTTTATACCTTTCATGAGCATGAAATGGTATTATAACTTTGGTCCGATGTTTGTAAGTACCAGAATAAGAAGAGATAGACCCATTAAAATGCATACTCAAATGATCAGAACGGCCAGCTGAGTCGCTTTAGCCATGTCCGTTTATCTGTCTGTCTGTCTGTCCGTCTGTTTGTATGCAATCTAGTCTCTCAGTTTTCGAGATATCCGGATGAAATCTCCATTTATGCAGCTAGGATCATGAAATTTTGCAATACTACCACCCATTATCAACAGAAAACTTATAGTGAAAATTACAAAGATGGAATCACTATAACCTATAGCTCTCATA
>NW_016173005.1:0-12398 GCF_001687245.7 Rhagoletis zephyria
ACTAGTGGGGAAAATATGAAACACGAGAAACAAATCAAATAGCAAAAAAACCGCAAACCAAGTTGAGTGGGATTAGTTATAACGGGATTTGGTTTGCTGACTACTCGCAAAGCCACAAACAAAATATAAAAATATCTATGTATGTATGTACATATGTAAGTAAATACAAATGTGTAGATTTAAATGTGATAAAACCAGTTAAGGATTATTTCTTATTTTAACTTTTTCTTTAGTAAAGCGCTTACATATGTATGCATGTAAATGTGCATTCTTGTAAAAAATAAATTATAAAAGCCATTTTAATGCACATGCTCGTGCGTATAATAGGCTTTATAAGGATTTTGTTTACTGCGTTATAGCCAATTAAAATATCAAAGCACACATTTTTATATAGTCATTAGCTGTAAGTTTCTTTAAAAAACTGACATCTTTATATATAATACGCGGAGGGATTTTTTGTCCAGGACAAAAGATCTGTACCATTCACCCGATTTTCAGAGATTGCAAATAAAAGTGCTTGGTCCTTAGATGTGCAAACTGGTTTTAGTTTTTCGAAAAAAGTTGCCAGCTTTTAAACAACTAAACTCAAATTATTTGCTCATTCGATCTTCTGAACTGAGGTGTTAAATTAAAGGGCTTGGACTGCGGATGTGCTACAAGGTTTACTTATGTGAAAAGAGTTGCCAGCTTTTAAAAAATTATATTCAAAAAAAATAAATAAATTATTGCAAAATGGGTACAGATCGAAATGGTTTTGAAAAGTTTGGTTTTGTTTCTTAACTGCCACCTGTTTCAAAAATCGTACTAGGTAAGAGAAATATGTATCACCATATGGATACCAAATGAAAAATGTTTCAGAGAGTAATAGCTTAAAAATATCGTGAAGATGGTTGCCACCTGCTTGAAATGTTGAATTTGGTTTAATTATACACAAGTTGTATGAAATATCAAAATATGCAAGTCAAAAGGAGGAGTGTTACGAAATCTTTAGTTTGAACGCCAAGAATAATTTTGAAGTGTTGTAAAAGTTAAATTCAAAGTATTTCATAAGTTTACTGAATTTTCAAAATATGGGTATCAATCGAAGGGGCTTTGAAAAATTTTTTATTCCTGAACTGTATTTAACTGGGTTGTCACATTTTTGAAAAATCAAATTCCGCTTAATTCATCGGTTAGTTAAAATATGTAACGCTATGCTAATGAACTATTGCATTTTGTTCGAACAAGTCTTCAGTGCGAGTTTGTCTGCTTTAGCGTCGTTTAATTAATAACTTTCAAAGTAAATTAAATATCAGAAAGTTTTTTATAATTCAGATAAAAATCAAAGAATTTAGTAAAAAAAAAAAACAAAAATAAATGCTTGATGTGTAAACTTCTTAGCTCTGGGTATGGGTAAAATTTGCAATAACCCAACAGAAAATGTGTAACTGCTTTTTGCGTGAACAAATTAACACGGTTGTAGTTGTTTGCTATTTCAGGCCCATTTCAGGGTCTGTTCGAGAGCTGTTCAGGACCATTTATTTAGGAACATTTTCACACAAATTCTGGCTTCATTTTGAGACTAATTCAGGACATTTTAGAAACATTTTGTACTCAGGTATTTGGTTTTGTTAACCTGTTTTTTATTTTAATTTTCTAGATTATTTTTTTTTACTTCAATAAAAAGATTTCATTAGTTATTCATATCCTTAAAAAAAATTACAAAAAATTCATATTTACAAAAAAAAATTCATTAAAAGCGAACTCCAATATAAAACTTTTTGCAGATAAAATTGGCGTTTTGGTATTTTGCACTCCTCTTTGACATATTCCATGTATATTTAGTATGACTAATATCTGCAAACAGCGCCAACGCTTTCTCAGCCGAATATTTTAGGCGAATTGCGAGGAGCTGTTTCATACATTTCATAACCTTTTCGCAAAATAACTTGTTGGCATTTAGCATAGACAGTCTTTGAAGCACTGACCTTTCCAGCTGCAGCCACCAAGAATGCATCGGAGAATACTTCCTGAACAAGGCCGGATACTTTGTCAACTTGGCTCTTACTCGAAAGTTGAGAAAAATCTTTTTCTGGATATCCAGAATTTGCAGGTGTTTCTTTTTTAATCAACTGCAGTGGCATATCCAGCCATTCCCTGGTAACATTTTCGAAACACACCATTTTTCACAAGTCTTTAATTTTTCAAAAGGCCTACTATTCAAATTTCTCAGTCTACACCAATTTCGCAACGCTGCTGCTTACTTAAAATATCGTTATTTAAAGCTGTATCAAAAGCATAGTTTTCTATAACGAGAAACTTCCTTGTGGGTACTTCCTCGTCGTGCAATAAATATGAATAGTGGGCAGTCGCTTTTTAAAAATAAAAAACAAAAATTCCCTTAGCTGAGATTTTAACCCGGGATCCCAGGTTTTCTAAGCTAAAACTCGTTACAGATGAGTTGAAGCCTAATTGTTTCACCAATTATAATGGAGACTTATCCAGTAATACAGTCTACTATCTTTTGCCAGGATATTACTCATACGCCCTGTGCGCTCATTCCGCAATTCATACTTTCAATTAAGTACCTCTTGTCAAACACAAAAGCTTAAAGAAATACAAGGAAAATAAATATGAAATTCAAAGAAACTCAAAGGAAATACGTAGATAATTTTATTATGTCCTATGAAGCATGAGTGAATAAAAACTGCGTTTCACTAGAATAAAAGTGAATTTGTTGTAGGAGAAGTAAAGAAAAAAATGTTTGCCGAAATATACTTAACCATCCTATCTTCTATGTTGGCGATGAGCTAAAGTGTAGCCTATGCACAGGCGCCATCCATTGCCATAATAATATCAATTCAGCAAATTTATTCAAATTCGTTTTATTCATTTATGTGCTCTGCTACAAGACAATAAAGGCACTTAAAGCGAGCAAAAAAAAACTTGATAACAGCTGTTGGTGAATAGGAATAGGCTACGCTTTAACATAAATTTCATTAGTGTACGCACTTTTTTTAAGTATTTCCCCAATTTGTAGGTACATACACATTTTTCGAATTTCAAATTTTGGTCACACTCAACGCCAATTTTTTAAAAGCTACACAGAGTAATTTGTAATTCAAATATTTTTTTTTTTTTTAAGTAAATGAAATTGGCAACGGTGCTGTGTTTTCGCATATGTTGGCAAAAATTCAAAAAAAAAAGAAAGAAATTCGTCGTCAAGCAGTAACTTTTTTGGCACCAACAAATGATAGGCAAATTCAATTTCACTTTTTCTGGCTGTTTCAAACAGCTGCTGCACCTGAATGATTAGTATTCAATTACTTTTCACACACACATTCATACATGCACACACACACCTGCACGTATGTACATATTTCGTATATAGGCAAATATATCACGCACTCAATGCGACTACGCAAACATAGACTTTTATTTGCGCTCAAAAGAGCATATTCATCAGCTGGCCATGCATAGAAATTTTTATTCTACATTTATGGGGATTCTCAGTTGTTTTTACCTTTTTTTTGCACAAACCCATTCGCTTACCTAAACCAAATCCTTAACACATATGGAAATGCATTTTCACATAGCAGATGTGCAAGTATAAGTATATTGCCTGAATATTCAATATTTATGTCATAAAAATATAGTCATCGAAATTATATTGTAAAAAGTAGATATTTAGAATTACATTAAAATAGTAAAAAGTAGCACTAATTTGCAATTATCAACAGAATTCCAACAAGAAATCACAGATGAATTATTTAAAAATTCACCTGTAATAAAGAATGCATTACTCATAAATACACACTTGTTAGCTTACAAAATAAAACTAACTGCGTGTATGTAGCATATGTAAGAACTTGGCCAACTACTTACACTGGTAGCTACTAGCCTTCTTACTCACCAAAACGATTGAGAGAGTCCAATTTGAAGCGCAACATCGCTACTTTAGCTGTAGCTTGGCTTTCAGAATAGCGGTCAACTCGCTTTATTACCCCGAGAAAATCTTGAAAACTCAAAAAAATTACAAATTGTTCCGAAAAGATACAGTAAAAATCCGAACTTACCGCAAAAAGCAAAAAATTACGAAAAAAAATCATGAAAAGTCCCCTAAAATGCCAAATACTTCCGAGTCGATTCCGGAAAATACCGAAAAGTTTCGTAAATATTCCGAAAAGACCATAATAAATTCGGAACACTCCAAAAGAAATCCGGGCCAATACCATCCAATCCATAATTTTTTGTGCGAGACAGTCAGCCCTTTCGTTGACTTCAAGCACTTCATGTCCCGAAACCCCCAAAAGCGTTACGCCGTTGTGGGCTCCCAGGTGGTTCAAACGAGTTACACACAATTGGTCACAAGAGCCTTGGTGACATTTTAAAATGGTCTAAGTCCTTTTGTCCTTCTAGGAAGACATTCGCAAACACAAACTTCGATTGCGAAGACTTTCGACTGGAATGTGGTTGGGTATGTGCTCATCGGTCGACTTTTCTGGAATCTTAGTCCAAGTACGCCTGCCCCTGTACCCCCGTTGTCCATCTTCGATCCGTCGGTATACCCTACTTGGGACCCATCGTCAATCGTAATTATTATTGCTTCAAAGCAGTCCTTTACTCCCACTTTTCAAGCCAACCGTGTTAGACAGCAGCTCTACAGGCCTCATTTTCTAACAGAAAGGAATACCTGTAATGACACCAAGAGCATCCGTTGGACAGGTGCGCATTGTGCCTGTAATGGCCGCGTAGACCAGTCAGTCAGTGCCGCTTGCTCAAGGTATCACCTGCGTTTACTTGCACTGCCGCATATGTAACAACGAATCTTACTAAATATTAAAAGACCAATACCTTAGTTTGGGTGATATTCCCCAAGGCTTACTGTGAAGTCTCCCTGACAGGCATCAAACGCCCTTGTAGCCTTATTGGTGACATTCCAGAGATGTCACTTCCAGAGTAATCCTTAGATACTTCGCCCCTTAATTTTATTACTTATGAATTAATGGGTCAATTCCAACTAATCTCAGACGAGCAGCTTTCGGAAACTTATGGCGCAAATAATCTTAGATCCCACTTTATAGGGGAATTTTATCTGTTCCTTAAGCGTCAGCGTTGAAGCGGAGGAGAGAAAAAGTATTTAAACTTTTCTAAACAGTTCTTAGAAAATGTGTAGGCTAATTGTTGATTTATTTATAGTAATTTTAGATAAAGAAACTTGTCCCAACAGGCCTAAATCATTTATATTTATTCAGTAATTTTTGGCAATTTTAATAAACCAGTTTTCTGGACCTTTCGTCAAGACATTAAAGCACTGACGGCGACTGCAGCAAATCGAAGCTGCATCATGAACTCTTATCCCGTGCAGGGGAGGAAGCTAAGTTTTGCCAAATCATAACCACATTTTTTCCCCAACAAATAATCTTATGAGCTTTTATTGCATTGGCGTTATGTTAACATAGTAGCACTTAATAAAATTTTTTCTTCACTTCATTTATACGATTTGCGATTTTTACAGCCAACTTCTACAACAAAATTATCCCAGCTGTTGGTAGGGAGCCAATCCTATAAAAATGGCGTCAGAGTGAAGAAATCTCATTGCAAAAGAATATTGCATAGATCCATAATTTTATACATACAAATATACATACTTATTTAGCTACATAGTAAAGTAAACGAGCATCCGCTTATATGCGCACACCTAAAAACAAAGTGACCAAATAAACGTTTATTATTTTGCAACATGTGTGAAAATTTCAACTCGAAAAACGCAATCAAAGTACATATGTATGTATGTAGCAGAAAGCGTAATAGAAAAACTCAATGAAAAATGAATTCAGACACATACATACATATATTGGAGGAGACGATGCCTGGGGAATATGGCAAAAACCACAGCCGTCAGTTGCTTAGAAACTTGGAAGCGACGATTGCCAACACAAAGCGCAGCTGTTTCTTACTGCTAACTATTTGGCAGCCAAATGAAATTGCTTGTGAGTTGGCAATGAGAAAATTCGCTGGAAAGCCAAACGAAGGAAGGAAGGGGCGGTGATGCTGAAGCAGCAGTGCCGATTTGCCCAGCTGACGAAGTAATCGGCTTGTGCCAAAGCAGACGCTGAAGAAGTACACATAGATATGTAACTATGGCGGCAGCAAATATGCTGGAGTAAACTGGAGAAAAAATGTTTGCAATATAATTTTCATGGTGCAAACTCATTGGGTGCGGGAAAGGCTAAACATTCATACATACTTATGTACATACATATGTATGTTAGCAGGTTATTATTTTCGATTCTACGATGAATATCAAGTGAAAGGTATTCTTGAGGACTTTGGTTAGAAAATATTTTCGATCAGGGTTGCCACGCTTCTATGTGGTATAAATTTTTATTTTGTTAGTTTCAATCGGCATTTTTTATATATACACAGTTCTTACATGCTCAAGATATCTAATATTCATTCCACCGTATATCGGGAATAGGGTTGCCACCTAAATTTTAGAGTACGAAATTTACTTAATAGATTTCAAAATCGATTTTTTTTCCAAAATTATGTTTTGAAAGATATCCAAATGACCAGTATTTCATATTAAAACCTTGAAATTTTTAAAAAATAATATGCACTCCGGGCAAAGCTCGGTCAACCTGGTGCTGTTTATTAAAGCGACGATATCCTTTTTTTACAGTCTGCCATTGTTCGTCTGAGAAGCTTTTCTTACATGGGCTAAGAGCGATTTTGGTGAATGAAATTTCTTTATACTTCTTATTAAATAAATAACTGCATATTTATTATACATGTTGTTAAATATACATATCCTTTCATACATTTTCCTGTGTATTTTTTTTCTAATTTCCTTCCTTCCTAGCATTTCCCGTTGACATATCATCAAATTTTATTACAGTAATTTATTTCAGTTGATCATTCACTTTATTCTTTTCGTCTTTTCTTGCCTGCAATGAGCCTTTGAATCAAATAAAAAAAGAACTGTCATAATGAGTTAATGGCGCTTCCTGGCCAAAACGGCAGCTTGTTGGTCGGCTGGCTGACGACGTCCATTAGCTAAAAAAAAATCAACAAAGAATTCAGAATGAAAGTGTCAAAGTGTAAGTCCAACACGGCCACATTGAATGCGAAAAGACGATTCACATACAGCTGCGGAAGCCGTAGAAAATGTTGGGGAAACTGAACATGCTTACATACATGCATACATACATACACATATACTAAAATAGTATAGCAATGATGCGACAATAGCCTGACTGTGTGGCGATAACGAGGCAAAAGAGCCTCCAGGCGCACTTGTCTCAGCGTACGTTTATCCGGCTGATGGTTTTGATGACAGCATCGAGATTCGACCTACGTCTGCTCTTCACATCGATTTATTCGTGGCAAGCTACAAAAATTAAAAAAAAAATCCCAAACTTTGAATCTGCTATAACTACGGTGACCAGATTTCTGTGGACCAAAATCGGGACACTTCTAAAGCATCGAATTCGAACATACAATTTTGTTTTTAGAATAAAAAGCCATAACATCTTTTAATACAGTTTTATTTAAAAATAAAAAAACATATACGCACAATATATGCGGTGGCGAGGATGTAAATAGCAAAAACACATTTTAGCAATTTTTTTCCATGTTTAAAAAAATGTTTATAACCTTTTTATGAAAATATAGCTTACTAGTATCTAAAGAAAATTGTAAATCAAGATTTCATGTCCCAATTTTTAAAAAATATTAAGCCGGACAATTTTCTCAAAAGCGGTACTGTAGCGCCAAAATCTTCACGAATGGTCACCGTAGCTATAACCTAAAAACTGTTCTACTTAGCAACGTCATGCCACCAAATACGGTCGATGCCTCGCTACGCTAGTTCTGATTTGTTATTTTAAGCTGGCTGCCGTTGAGTGGAAATACTTATCAGCACTAATAAATAGAATGCTGAATTTCCGGGGATCACCGCTGCTGATCCGCCATTTCCGTCTTTCTGTCGTCATCTGCAAAAGCCTCCATGCGCTTGTACGATAATTGACACCAGCAGCAAGCTTCTCCTTCATTTGCTTTGTTAGTTGACTTTTTGGTTGCAGTGTGGATTGAACTCAACTTACGCTTTCTTCCTTGTGTGCTGGACTAAAATTTCTTGCTTTGTTGGCTTTAATAATAATTATTTGAAAATAACTAAACTTTCTGTTATGTTGCTTTTTTCATTGCTGACTTTCGTGGCTGGACGGCGGCGCACAGCGGTTGGCACAGCACGCACATTAATATCAATTAACTTTGGAAATTTGCTTATCGCAATGGCTCATATTCAAATAATATTTAGGGAGCCTAAATATGGTAATAATCGAGTCATTTATCATTTATACAGAATTAGTTTTATATAGCCGGCAACGAAGTGCTAGTGGCGATTTTGTCTGATGGACGCATGCTCGAAAATTATTAGCGTTCCCATAGGAAAACGGTTTTTTTTTCGTGCAATCCCCGTCGTTTGTGAAATTGATTTCTGAAGCCTCCTTTAAAAGAAAATATGTAGTGTAAACCAGAAGCCGAGATGATTTTCGATTAAAAAAGGAGCTTGCTGTAATGGCCGACTATTCTTTAAAAAAATGAGCGACGACCTACCCACACTGCTTACCCAAGCGATGGAAAATGATTGCATTCGACTGAAAATGAGCGTCAACTGGGCGCTTGGAAAAATTGTTTTTTTTTGTTTTTCCGGTCACCCGCAACTCCATTCCATAGCGAATTCGCCTAAGTATGCTTCTCTTCCGGCTGTGATGAGTCAAAACAATTGCCTTCTTTAGGCGTTTAGTTTGTTTGTTGCATTTTCTAAACTAACTAAAAATAAAATTTAATCAAAAATTTACTGCACGTGACACAAAATTTCATTATTTAAAAAAGTTGGTGGGTAATACTTTGCATCAATCAAGAAATCTATATCCGCATCATAATCAATGCCATCCTTTTATCAACGTTTTCATCAAAATTCAATTACCAGAGAGACGCTTTATGAAAACGTCTGCCCAGAGAGACTGCAACAAAATAACTAACTTCTTTGCAACTTTATACGGATTTTAGATTTATGAATCCTATTAGTTTACTGGCCCTTCACTTGCCATCGCTGCTAATCAAAGTTGCAAACTTTCGACGAGAATGATTGCGCCAGAAGGACAGAAGTAAAGTCGTAGACGGCATAGAAGGCGAATATAAATACATAAATTTGAAATGACATTAAAAATGTATAAAGGCACAAGAGTACAAATGAGTTGCCTTCTTCCCTTCTGGCCCAAAAAGGCAGATACTCAAATGAAGAGGTGGCTCATCGACTTTCTCCACTAAGCCCGTTGCACTTATGTACATACCGCCAACTGCAGTGAACGCAACTGAACCAAGTAAATCAAAGCCAACTGAGTTACTTAGCACACAAAGAACGGATGTTTGTCCTATCCAATTATGGATATTTCTCCCCGACGGGTGATTGCAATAAATAATTTGAAGTATGCCAGCGCTGGTGATACTTGTGGCAACTCCTTCAGCTGCAAGAGCCAAGTAGCAAGAGCACAATTAAGTGCTGCGACAATGCAGCGAGGACACTCTGTGGATGTGGAATTGTGCTGGGAGAATGGAAAGAGTTGATGCGCTAAGGAGAACAAAAGCAAGCAAGGAAACTTAAATGTGTAAGGTAAGGAGGAGGATGAATTTAGACATTTTGTTTGTGGTGCTTTTCTTGCTGCGGTCTTCTTTACATATTTTTGCTGACAAAGGGAATAATTCAATTTTAATTTAGGTAACTGTAAGCCACAGCAAAGTCAGAGGTCAAGTGAGTCGATTTTGGCAAAGCTGATATGCGTTAAAGCAATCATACGTAAAGTTTCCCGCAACTGAAAGTCTTAAAATCACCAACGAAGCTACACTTGCTTTGCATACACACGAAAAACCTGCTGAGCAGTTCAATTACAGATAACATTGAACAAATTCACAAAAGCTTCAGCGCATCAAAATTTAACTATTTATGCACACATGTATGCACGTATGTATGTATTCCATGGCACTAAAGCAGTTGCTACACTCGTNTTCTCCCCGACGGGTGATTGCAATAAATAATTTGAAGTATGCCAGCGCTGTGGATACTTGTGGCAACTCCTTCAGCTGCAAGAGCCAAGTAGCAAGAGCACAATTAAGTGCTGCGACAATGCAGTGAGGACACTCTGCGGATGATGAATTGTGCTGGGAGAATGGAATGCATGATGTATGTATGGAAGAAGAGCTAAGGAGAAAACAAGCAAGCTAGGAGGATGAATTTAGACATTTTGTTTGTGGTGCTTTTCTTGCTGCGGTCTTCTTTACATATTTTTGCTGACAAAGGGAATAATTAAATTTTAATTTAGGTAACTGTAAGCCACAGCAAAGTCAGAGGTCAAGTGAGTCGATTTTGGTTAAGCTGATATGCGTTAAAGCAATCATACGTAAAGTTTCCCGCAACTGAAAGTCTTAAAATCACCAACGAAGCTACTGCATACACACGAAAAACCTGCTGAGCAGTTCAATTACAGATAACATTGAACAAATTCGCAAAAGCTTCAGCGCATCAAAATTTAACTATTTATGCACACATGTATGCACGTATGTATGTATTCCATGGCACTAAAGCAGTTGCTTCACTCGCCAACTCTCTCCTCTAACACCGTCTCTATTACAATCGCTGCTGTTTCCCCCACAGTTTGCATTTGCCTTTGGCAAAGTTCACCAGCAACTTTTGCGTCAGTGTTAAATACCGTTATGCAAATGAGGTGTTTCCCTAAGTGCGGAAAATCACACATAGATACATACGCATAGCGGTACACCGCACATTCACCGAGCTCGACAAAACACAGACAGCCGATGGGACGATGATCATGAAAATGAAGTGCTTCCCTGCCTGTGTGCAAATTGAAAGAAAACTTTGCCGCGCTGTAAATAGGCGAAGGCACTTACACACACACACCCCAAGACCCACATATTCATATCCCTGCAGCATTAAGGCGGCCAATTTTCCGTAAAGGACTAGTACTTCACTGGTTAAAATTTGACTGGTCCGAATTGGACATTTGCTTGCATCGAAAATGTCAGCCTTCCAGCCAGTCCCCAAGGAACCGGCCTAGAGATATAGACGAAAAGTACAGNCCAATTTTCCGTAAAGGACTAGTACTTCACTGGTTAAAATTTGACTGGTCCGAATTGGACATTTGCTTGCATCGAAAATGTCAGCCTTCCAGCCAGTCCCCAAGGAACCGGCCTAGATATAGACGAAAAGTACAGGTTGGCAGTGACAGGGTGGTGTTGTCTCGGAATTCAATAAAAAAAAAATTTAAAGAGAGGTAATGCNAAAAAAAAAAAATTTAAAGAGCACCACCCTGTAAATGCCCCAATCGCTTGGTCTGGCCTTGCTGCAAAGTGAACATTTGAACACTGTAGCTCAGTGCGCAGAGATGCTTGCCACTATTTGTCAGCTTTCGGGAGGGTGCGGGTTCAAATGCCGTCACAAGCAACACGGTTATAAAATGATAAAATTTATTTTTTTTNTTCAATAAAAAAAAAATTTAAAGAGAGGTAATGCCCCAATCGCTTGGTCTGGCCTTGATGCAAAGTGAACATTTGAACACACATTTACGTGCGTTGTTGTAGCTCAGTGCGCAGAGATGCTTGCCACTATTTGTTAGCTTTCGGGAGGGTGCGGGTTCAAATGCCGTCAGAAGCATTTTTTTATTTTTTTTTTGTGTTTCCGNCGGGAGGGTGCGGGTTCAAATGCCGTCACAAGCAACACGGTTATAAAATGATAAAATTTATTTTTTTTGTGTTTCCGTATTATGAAAAAGCATCTGCGAAGTGCAGAACGCAATCTTACTCCAACGAAAAAAATCTCCAAAATTGGACTAGTCGTCTAGGACTATCTTACGGTCAGTGTTGATTGGACCGGTTCTTTTCCAATGACACGTCAATGCTAAAAACGGCAGTTAAAACCATTGGCAGGGGGACTAGTGCTGGTAACAATAGGGACTATCTGAGGGCTAACCTAGGGTGAGTCTGAATTGCTGCAGGGATGTGAACGCGCGCTTTCACCAACACCTCTTTTGTGCAGAGCCTGTAGATATATTGAGCGTCATTTGAGTGCGAGAAATATGAGCAAAACGTTTACCTGAAATCCCTTCAAGGCTCAGACCTTCGTCAGTGGCATACAAAATGTGTATATGTAATATGGAATATACATATGTAGATATGTATGACAAGAAGAAAAAAGTTAGTGCAGATAGTGCGCTTGTTTTCTTCTCAATTTCAAGCTAAAAAGTTTTTTCCTTTCGCAATTTAACTTGGCAAACGTGTATGTCGGCACTAATGCGAGCGTGTTGAAGCGAATGACGACGATTGCATTCATAAATTTT
>NW_016173006.1:0-12397 GCF_001687245.7 Rhagoletis zephyria
AGCTCTGAAAATAGGACCTAGGAATGTATTTCGCCAGAGAGAAGTGGGTCTGGATTATGTCAAAGCTTCCTGAACTGGTGGGCGAATATCTGTTGAGAAATCCTCTAACTGGGGGTAAGATGAATAGCTGCATTTTAGCTAAGAGAGATATGAAGCTCAGAATACAATAATACAGTAGCAGTTTTTCAAAATCAGCGGATATTACAGTCGGATTGTGTGGTTATCTCCCACCAATATTCTACGGTAATGTTAAACTGCGGGCCGAACAGCAAAGGATACATATGTCGACTCGCTGTATACTCGTTCCTCTTCAAGATTATGCCGATGATTTTGAGTTTAGAGATCAATCACTGCCTTACTTCAGAGAGTTTCACCGATTCATTCTTTTTTCATCCACTTATCCAATCGTTGCTGTAGAGTTAGAACCGTTCATTATTGTGAAGATGGATAATGAGTTGAGTCGTAGAAGCAACAATGGCTCTTAGAGAAACTCTGGAGTAAGGAAAATGGCTACGCGAAGTACCCTCAGAATGCAGTTCTATCACCACTGTTATGGAGCTTCGCGCAAATAGAATTTCTGCTTCGAACCGCATCGAAAGCCATAAAGGTTGGTGCATTCTTAGATGACTCAGCCATCTTGTTGGTAGAGAAGTTTATTTTGACGTCTACACTTAGTGCCCGGGCAGGGTGGGCAGAGAGCAAAGTGTCTGTTCAGGGGGTAAATGTGTCCAAAGCTGAACTAAGTAATTATGTTTACGAAGCGATATAAGGTGGACAAATTTCGAACTTGATTTGAGTACTCAAATTTCAAATTATCGACTTAAAACTTTCGTGGAAAAGGAATACTGAAGAACGTAGGAAGAAAGCGGCCAATGTGCTCTACTCCTGAAAAAAAGCAACGGGAAAAAGCTAGCGGCTACGAACGCAGATACTACATTGTGTATACGCAACGGCAGTTAGTCCTACCTGGTCTTTGGTAAGCAGGTAGGTAGGCAGATCGCTTGATGGCTCAAACGGCATTAAAGGCACTTCTGGGTATTTGGTGCGTCTAAGGTGATGTGAATCTGAGAGTGGTTCCATGCTTTCATACCGGATGGAGTCAACTTCAACTGCAACATCGTAAACCACTTTACAGACAGAAGTGGCTGAAAACTTGTGATCGTTCTCAGCGAGGATGAGTCTCCGATCTAAAAGGATAGCTTGGAAATGCACACTGGGACAGAGTCGTGAATTATTTTGCAGAAGTTATCTTTTGCATAAGGCCTATAGACTCCCAGATTGCTGCAGTGCATTCCAGACTGAGTCTTTGACAAGTGAAACTGTTGCCAAAGTCCTGGGATTAGTAACAAAAAAACTCGCTTTTCATATACAAAAATAGGGTGGAAATTATTGGACTTAAGGCTTTTAATGGAAACTCTAACGATATACCAGATCCCAAATCCACAATACGACAGTTCTGGGGAATTAATAAAGGGTCTATATGTGTTTGATGTACTCATGTAGGTTGTCAGGAGAGCGACCGCCTAGTAATACCAAGTGCTAGTACGCAACAGAAATCACTATATCTACTACGCCTGCCAGATAGTCTTCTGATTTAAAGTATGTACTGATATGTACAAGTATGTATTAATCAAACACACACATAATTTCCGCACAGCAGGCGTTACTTCACACGCAATTAAATTTTGCACAACAATGAGACATTAATTGCTAGTGATTTCAATTCACCTTCGCCAGGCATGAGTGAGCTGACGATATGCCTTGCTTTGTTTGCGATTAGGTATGTGAATATATATATGTTAATACATACATATATGGCATGCTTGTAAACATCGCTAAATACTTGTTGCTTATCTATCTAATTACTTACTACACACGATGCACAAAGCTATTCAGTGTATGAACAAATGTGTATGCCTATATATGTATGTACATATGTATGTATGTATGTTTATACCTTGTGCTTTTAAGCCTGCAATAAACTGCCATTATAAGCTGACTTCGAAGCTCTATGTAAAACGGTAGCACGGAAATAGAGCACACTTGTCGCATAAATATATCTTAGAAACGCGCATACATTTGCCACGTAAAGTCAGCAATAAATTCGCATTAAAATGCTTAGCTAAGTATGTGCATGTATCTCTTAATAAAAGGTGTGCATATTTAAGCAATGGAGTAGGCATGAATATTCAACTAAATACATTTACTATATTTTATGCAGGTGTGTTCGGACCAAACCAATTCACAGCTTTCCGTAGAGGTAATTGTAAGGTGTTACCACCCTTCTTTTGGTTTTGTTTTACCTGCACCACTCCACTTCATCGCTCCATAAATATTTAGCTGCATTTCATTTTGTTATGCGTAACTAATGAATAAAATATTTTCGTGTGCATTTTTCGCATTCATACATATGCTGAGTGTTGCAGTGTGTGCAGTGTGTTAAATTTCTACAACTGCAACCAATGAAATTTAATATAGTTGTTCTTTATGCTGATTGGTTACGCTACTCATACGCATGGATATGGTGGCACAGTGGCGTGAAATTGCAAATAAACTAAAACTATTTTCAATATACATAAGTAAGTATTAACAGGTGTTTTGAGCAAAACTGTGCACTTAAAAAATATCATAAAAATGCATAATGATATAAGATGATGTGAATTTGCTGCATAGTTAAATACCTTAGGGTTGCCGAACGAATTTATAAATTTTCTCGTCTACTAATACAAGAATCTACCAAAATCGTATTTAACCCTATTAATTTTTAAGGAAGTTCCAAGTTGGGAATTAATGCGGTTTTTGCGGTACTCTCATGTATGAATATTAGGATGGGCCATTTATTTTATTTTTTTTTTTTGATAAATCGAATAGTATTTTCGGTTACTACGGTTAACTCTAAGAGAATGTGTAGAAAGGTCGGAAAAAGTTTCGAATCCGCGTATTTAAAATTGAAAAATTTAAAATTTGAAAAATTTACCTTTTCACAAATTTGTTTTTTTTTTATCTGCTTGTCCGTTTTAAAGCTTTTAGAACTTTTGCCTTTTGCCTCAGGCCTGTTCTGAAAATCTAACGATTTAAAATCGGTAGGATTTGGAAAACATTTGTTTAATGTTCGTAATGAAAGTAATTAATATTTTAAATGGAAGCCGCTAAATCCAAATTGTTGCCTTTTTGTTCAGAAATAAGTTTTAGAATTACCTATAGAATCCAAAAAAGACCATACAATTTGTGGAAAACCTGTCGTTCGAAAAATTTTACCCACCCTAATGTACATAAACTTAAAATTTTATTGAAGAGGCGGCTCGCAAGGTAACGGGAACTTTGGTTATTTTTTTCGGAGACTGTTTTGAATGTTTCTTTATTTTTCGCAACCGTTCAGAATTTTTTTGAGATTTTCTTATATTCTTCGGCATTTTTCTGGAATTATTTGGAAATGAAGTATTTTTTCTGGTATTTTTTCGAAACTTTGCGTATTTTTTGGAATTACACGAAAGTGTAAGTGTACGTTTTTAAAGCTATCGGAGTTTCCTCCGGATTTCTCGTGTCTTGAAGTATTGAAATTTTTTTGAACATTGTAGTATCTTTCGGCTTTTTTCGACATTTTGTGATATTATTTATGAGTTTCAGAATTTATTTTCTTATTCCCTAAAGTTAACGTTTCCTGTCTCTTCAGATTTCTTTGTGAGTGCCTTATTTTTTCTAGACTTCTTAATGTTTCGAAATTTTTCGGAATGTTTCGGGACCGCTCAGCAATTTTTCGGGAATTAATGATATTTTTCGTGTTCTACTTTTAGTAATTCTTCGAATTTATTATGCATTTGTGCGGAACGTTTTGGTATTTTTGCAGTACCAAAAATAATTTTTTCGGAATCTTGTGTACAATTTTTTCGGAATTCGCTTGACTTTTCGTGTTTTTCGGTGTAGTTGATCATTATTTCGAGATTGCATGGCAATCTTTGTAGAAAAATTAAATAAAAAAAATTTAACAAATTTTATGAAATCAACATTTTTTTATTTTTAAATCTAAAAATTTAATTAGGTAAAGAAAAAAAATAAATGAAAAAGAAAATAATACCTACAAATTTTTATAAAACAAAAAAACTTCTATTTTCAAATCAAAATCTAAAAATTAAATAGGGCAAAAATAAAATAAAATAAAACAAGATCTGAAAAATTTAATTGAATGAAAAAATATACCCTTTTTTTAAACGATAAAATTTAAAAATTAGAAGCAAATTTAATTGAAATAGAAAAACCAAAAATAATTACAAAAAGAAATTTTTTTTTTTAAATTTTTCAAAAAAATTAACTAAATAAAATTATATATTTATTTTAATTTTCTATATTTTTCTAGAATTATAAAAATCTTAAAAAATTTGCTAACATCCAAAACATTATTGCTCCATTGTGCCCATATGCGCTCGTCAAGTAACGTTTGACACCTGGTAGACCTTGCAGTGCGCATAGCAGAAATCCAAGCGAGCATATCAATCCGCATACATACATCTGTTGCTATTCATACATATGTACAATTGTTCGCACCGAAAAGGTGTTTGCGCATTTGCATTTACATTCATGCAACTTTGACGCGCATGCGTACAAAACCACAAAAGCGCTGTAGGGGACAAACAAGCGCAATACATAATAAAATAGAACGTCCAAGCAAAGCAGTTAAACCGAAAGGTGTGCGCATGCGCGTAAATAAATGCACAAAAGCTATGAATTTTGAGTGTGAAATGGGTGGAGACTGGCGACACAAACATTGGCAATTGCCAATTGGCACAAAAGTTAGGAATTCCATTTAGAAAAAAAATATGACTGCCTACTCAGAGTGAGCTGATGGACGGCAAAGTGGGTTGGCTAGAGTTGCACATTTTTTATGCCTTTCAATGTGACGCACACTTACATACTTGTGTGTTGTAAGCGTGTAGCTGACATGAGTGCTGAATGTGTTGGTAAAACAGCGTGCGCGGCTGGCAAGAATCGCACTGCTCGTAAAAGTAGCGTAAATGAAGCGGTCACTTTGAAAATGCTTCCGAAAGAAATTAAAGTCACAAAAGCTTATTTATAGCAATTAAAAGTGTGCAAACATAAAACACACGCACACACACACACACAAAAATAACTACAGCGCTTACTTAGGTGAGGTGGTGATGGCTTATGAGATATGTGATGACTTTATTGCCTCCTTTAATTGCAACGCAAAAGATTGACTTCAAATTTTTATTGCCGCCGCCGCCGCCGAATGATAGACATTTTATTGTATCGAACAGACAATTGATAATTTGAGCGCATTGCGGTAAAAATTTTATTTTTAGACTTCTCCAGAATTATTTATTGGCTGTCGAATGTTTTACGCTTTCCTTAAGAAAATTGCTTTTTGTTTCGCAAGTTTTTTAAGTGATTTTTTTTTTTTAATTTCGGTTCTTTTTTTTTAAGTTGTCAATTTCTTGTTCTTAACCACTTAACACTCTGCTTAATTGTTCTGGTAAAATTAAGCTGGCCTTGATTGCTAAATATTTTTAACGCATAAACAATTAATAGGCGATGAAAAAAATATCTCTCGAAAAAAAGTAAAACCAATTTGTTTAGGTTGTCAGGTACGGGTACTTATCGAACGAGTTGTTAAAGAAAGCGTAAATTTTCGTTACGCCAATCAGCAAATTTAAATAATGAATGACTTGCTCAATTGATACATCGATCGAGCGCTAATGAGCTTTAAGTGCAAAGCGGGTAGTTAAATGAGCGAAGCGATGCATGCATACTAAAAAAAAAGTAAAGTGAACTAGTATTTAGAGGTCAATTCATCGTAGAAATGGTATAGAAATCTTGAAAATAAATATTTTTCGTTTGGAAAACTCTGTGTTTTCTTCGGTAGACTTCCAAAAATAATATCCCCTTTTATTTATTTAGCAAATTTTTTAATATTAATTATTTTTAGATAATAGGTCCCAAACAAATCCAAAAAATGCAATTTTAAAATAAACAATCAAGTATTATTATTGGAAGTATCCTGAAGAGAAACAAAGTTTTTCGATCGAAAAATTTGATTTTCAATAATTCTATACCATTTCCATAAAAAAAATATTTTCCCCCCATATAAAACATTTTTTGATTTTACAATATATAATATCAGGAATATAATTTTTTCAATAAAGAACCATCCTAGGCGGTGAGAGCATTAGACATCGGACTTTGCTTTTTCGCATGCATTTTTGGGCCACCCTAATGGATATGTGGGATAATTTCATAGTTGCGATATACTTGTGTACATAAAGGTGCATCACGCTACTGTACTGTTTTTCCATTGGAAATATAAAACTTATTATATTTAAGGCTTCCGCCAAAATATTTCGGAAAATGTTAAGATTTGCGTGAGCTGGATCTATTTGAAAATATCGGCAAAAATAAAATTAGAAAAAAAGAAAATTAGTTTTTAAATTTTTTTCTCAAAAAATTACCTCAGAGATAAAAGGCTTTAATCTTAAAAGGTCTTCATAAATATGTAAAAAAATTTTAGCAATGGGATCAAAACAGCGACATTTTTGAAGATCATCTTATTATATATTTTTCTGAAATACATATTTTAGCAGAAGTCTTAAAATATAACAAATTTTATAAGCAAAGTTTTACGTTATATATATTTAGAACAAGTTGCTTTTCATTAACCGGATACTCCAATGACAAGACGGAGGTCGTATTTTTGGAGTTTTCTCGTGGACCTCTCACAGGCAAACAAAAAATTTTACTTAGCAAAAATGGAAAGAAAAGAGAAACAAACATTTCGTAATCGAACACGGCACGGTGGTGCGGACAGCAAAAACCACGCTTTTACATTTCACAAAGAAATACAAAATAGGTAAGAGTAAGACCTTTTAGATGAATGAAACAAACTCAATCTAAGAAAAAGAGGTTAAATTTCTGAGTGTTTTACTATTATAAAAATTACTCCGAAAATCACCAGCAGAGAAAATAAAGTTGTAAAATTATTTATAGTATGTAGGATACATGGCGGTAGTACGAACTTATGGAGCCATCGCCTGGGTTGATAGAACTAAGCAGCTTGTCCAAGAGTACCTCTAGAATGTACCCTTCTTTATATTCACTTCTAGACTCAGCCGAAGAAGGCTATCATAAGAAGGTAACAGCTTTGTGGCAACAGGGGTTTCTGATGCGTATCAAGATAGATAGGCTAACAGTACTATAAAATTGGAAAGGTGAGTTTGCACCACCGATGTTGAGATACTAAGTAGGGATATGTGCTATAGAACGATTTGCGACTTCGATCCAAAAGCGCAACTACCGGAAGTGGAATGTAAGGTGCTAAAATCTCATCAACATCAAAACTTGTGATAAGGTGCTTTAATCAGCTGAACACTTCTAATCTTGCCAATTGAACTTGGGTTTTCTAGGAGGTAAGATTGCCGATAAACACTGAAAGGAAGGAACAACCCAGAGCCCGTTTAGCCAAATAAGAGGAAGTAACTCAAAAAAATCGCTACTGGAATCATCTACCTGGTCTAAAGCGCTTAAGCACCGCAATATATTTTAAACTGAACTGAGTATTATTTGACTAAACTTGAAATTATTAGCATGAGCATTGAAGATTCTGTAGGATGGATAACGAAACTGCCTGGAACGTTGCCTTTCTTTGATACTCAACCGCAAAAAATAATTGCGTGACCATCTTGTAACAGAGGTGATAATGATATGTAGTGATCGAATTTAAATATTAAAATTTCTCTCGACTAATGGATTAATAGATACACCATAAAGCTAAGCAGAGCCACACTATAAAAATCTTAAGGTCGAAGTGTTCTACGCCTTACAACAACAGAACAATAATACAATTGGATATGACATGTGGTGAAGAGGTATGTAGATATACGCAGCTATTTATAGCAACTCGCAATTAAGTGACGCCTTTCGAAGCCGTACACCCAATAATTTTTTTATCTGCACATAGGTAGATGACTTGCCTAAGTTTCGGACGCATGTGTTTACAATTGACAGTTGTTAAGTGATTGAGCGCTCTCCACGAGTGTTTGTATATATGTACATATGTTTACATATGCTCACTTCTTTATATACATACATATGTGCATGTATTTGTTTCTTTAGCACCCTTTTTAGTACAACGACCAATTTGTTTGCACATAAACGACGCATGCGCCGCACTTGTGTACGTACGTACGTTCAGTAAAAAATATTAATAAATAAAAATCAAAGCAATCGAGAAGTATGTAGGTTCAACTTTTTTGTTAACAATACAATTCAAATGTAAATAAATTATAAAATATTAGCACTCCTATAAATAAACATATATGCGATAAATGATATACGTATCTATGTATGAACATTAGAGTGGTTAAAAACTCGAAGTTTTTTGAAAATACCTTTGAAATATTTCTGGGACAGTTAAAATTCACTCCTCCAAAGGTTATTCAAGGCTAAAAGCAAACATAAAGAAATTAAAAATTTTTTAAATTTTTTCGCAAAATGTTAAAACTTTTTTCGGAATATCGTAAAGTTTATCTTGGAAATAAAAAAATTGCATTTAACAGTTTCTGAATCGTATGGCTTAATAAAGTGTGGACCAAAATTATACGCCACTCACATATTGAAAATTTTGGCTATGAATTTTTTTGAGTTCAATTTTAATTGTTTTTTTTTTATATACATATGTAGTTTATTCTTTGACATAATTCCAAGTTTAAAAATTAAAAAAAAAAAATCGACAAACTTTCGAAAAAATTTCGAGCTTTTTGTTTAGATTTATTTGAAAGATTTTGAGTATAACAAAGTGCAAGGTTGAAGTAGTTAGACTTACCGTTGATTAAAAAAAATTTTTTTTATTTAGCAATTTCGGTAATTTTCTTCCATACAAAAAAAAAAAAACTTTTTAAACAAGGACAAACTTGTAATTTAAGTTAAATTATCTTTTTTCAAATAAAATAGGAAAATTAAAAAAAATTCTTAATGGGCTGTTTGCAGCTCTCAAAAAAATAACAAGAAATATTTTTCATTATTTCTGTTACGTTAAAAAGTACTTTGCTGTGTCTGTAAATTTTTTTGTGAGAAAAAATTATGGGAGCATTTTTGCTTGAGAGCCTCAAACTTTTTTCAGAAATTTTGATGGAAGAAAATTTATTTTCCATTTCTTATGTGTCATTTGATATTAACTTTTAATTTTTTCTGAGTGCTTCAAACAGCCCTTAAGACAAATTTTATGATGTTGAGTAATAAGTTTTAAGATTTTGTCGAAAA
This sequence comes from Rhagoletis zephyria, assembly GCF_001687245.7. NCBI lineage: Eukaryota > Metazoa > Arthropoda > Insecta > Diptera > Tephritidae > Rhagoletis > Rhagoletis zephyria. The sequence goes on from NW_016173006.1 coordinate 9,268, forward strand.
TTAAAAATAAAATCGTTACATTGATTTTATACGTTCAAATTTGAAATTGAAAAACTTTTCTTGGATTAAATTTATGAAAAAACATAACAGACTTTTTACAGCCTTCAATTTTCTTTCAAAAATGGAAATCGCTCTCTTTGATATGTTGATCTCAAGGGGAGTTATGAAATTTCAAAATTAAAAACTTTATTTCCTGTGTTTTTATGTACATATATAGAAAATTTAAATACCCGATGAGCGACCTCGAAATTCTTGCGCTGTGATAGGCGTATTTTTAACTGTCCGGGAAATATTTCACAATGGATTTAAAAAAAACAAGAAATAATCGATTTGTTTGAACCATGCTTATGTAGATGAATAATCTACGGATATTAGGGCGCCTCCCATTTTTTTTTTTTTGGAAAAATACGAATTATTTTAATGTCCCGAAAATATATCGGAAGGGAATTTGAAAACAAATAGTAGATCGAACCAATGCATGCACATTAGGGTGCCAAATATTTTTTTACTCTTTTTAGTTTTTCCCTTTATCACCATATACCAGTCTAACTAGTCAGCAAATGCAACCGCATCCATCGTTGAAGCGATGATAACCCTGTAACGGCAAGTATAAAAAGTGCTTTCACTCACAAAAATGGAGCGACCCAAAAGGCCTGCAGCGCATAAAACGAGCGTTCTTTGTTCTTCAGTAGTAAGCTCCACCACCCAGTATAGATCGTTTGTTGAGATTGCTGCTAGCGATGGACACAAACAGCAGAGTACGTACTCGAGTTTTTGATGTGATAGAAAAATATCAGATGATCATAGGCATCACAGATGAAAGTTTTGAAGAATTTCCCCCAAAAAGTGCTGGTTCATCCTAGTATACAGTACGCACAACACTTCTACAAATATAACTTTATTAACTGCTTATCTTTTTTGGTTTTAATATCCAAATACGGCATTGTCTATTTTTCTAAGGTGTGAAAAAATTCACTTCGCTTGTCGAACAAGGTGGGAGAGAAATTTGGTTTATGACACCCAAGCGAAACTGGTCGAATGAGCAGTGCGAAAAATACAAAAAATTGGCGACTGTTTTCGTCAGATGATGGCAAAAATTTTGTTGATAAATTGTTATGGTTTATTTATTTAAAAATTCAAGATAAGTATTTTTGGAATGCGATAAAATAGTAACGCAAAAAACCCAAAACGTAAAGAGAAAATTTGAAAGCTTATTGGAAGGAATACACAAATATGTATATTTATGCGGGCGTGCAACATTACAAAAAAAACGTTGCTTTGGGGAGCTATTAGTAAAGTTCGACAATGTGTAAGCCCGGCACTGTGTGTACCAGAGACTGTGCCTTAGAAGAGGCTTTTATTTTCCCCCATAGAAAATCGAACCCAGCCTAGTGTGCGATAGTTATGTATGTATGTACATATGCCTTATTTACTTATTCATTTTAAATTTTGCTAAAAAGCACGCCTATTTCGATAATATCAGCTGTTAATTGCTTAGAAAATACGATGTATCTTTTTATTTATTTGTTTGATTCCGTATGTCTGCTGCTGTTTGACGTTGGTACATACAGCCGCGTCTGTGACTCATACGCCATGTTGAACCGCAGCGATTAAACTTGCTAGGTAAATAATGACACAAATGATCACCACAACTTCAACATACATACGCACATATCACTTGCGTAAAATAAACTTTAAATTGATACTTAGAGCTAAAGATGACAAACGTTTAAATATATAGTAAGAAAGGGTAATTGGTGAGCAATTTTTGAAATACATATACAGGGACTGCCATTCGACTGGGCTGGCCGCGTAAACTAAATCAAATGACGCGCGGGATAAAGTGCTGCATTTAGTTAAAGATACAAAGATATAGAAAAATTAGAAAGTTTTTTAAGAACCTCAGCTTATTCTTCTTTTGTAGGCGATTCGGCAACCATCTTGATCGCCATCACCACTATTGAATGACCTCAAATATAAAGTTAAGATACCAACACGATCGGATTGGTATAGCAGACCTCGCTATATGCCTGATGCCTACAGGTGAGGCAGAGTCAAAGTAGTAGTGTTGTCTCTCACCTGAACTGATGCTATGGATTTCTCGACTCCCAATGACGGCAGTGTATATCAAGTACCCAAAGATCTACAGAGAGAAAGTCCTGACAGTAAGGTAGCCCTGACTAAACCATTCAGGGAAAGAAACAATATAATCGGTAATTTTTATTGTCCTATGTATGTTGTATGGATTGATAGGCCACTTTTGACTTTTCGAAACTTTTAAAAATTTTCTGCGGATTTTTTGGGATTTTTCAGGTTTCTTTGTGCTTGACTTTTCGAGAGTTTTTTTTTAAGAACATTAGGTGTTTTTCGGAAATTGTATTGCTTTTTTTCGAGCCCTTTCGTGTTATATTTTTTGGAACCTTTTAAAATTTTTCCGGGACTTTTCGGACTATTCGGGGCTGCATACTATTTCGAAATTGTCGAAACTATTTCTACCTACCATATATGCACAAAAAATTTCATAAAGATCAGTCAAGCCGTTTAGGAGGAGTTCGACCACTAACACCGTGACACGAGATTCTTATATATTAGAGATAGCATATTTTAAATTCTTATAAAAAATTAATATTGATTAAGCAAAAGGAAAACTGTAAATACTAACAGGACAATTCTGGCTATGACAGTGAACACTTTTTCGTAAGGCAGATGGCAAGATAGTTCGAAAGGCTTGTGTTATTCTAGCACAAAAGTCTTACGCTACGCGCACACTGCAGCCGGTATTGGTCGAATTGTGCTCGGCCGATATCGGCTATATGCGGGCGATATGAATAAACACTTGTGATTATATGAGCGCTCTCACACATAAACCGATAACCGAACGGACATCGGCCGTTGACGTCCGTCAGTGACGATAAATTCAAACATCTTTGTTTTTCTCGCCCGATGTCAGGTGAAATGTACCAAAATGGACTGCGAAAAATTAACTTATTGGGTGCAAAACAAAAAAATTACCTATAAAATCGCATGCTTAGAGTATGATGAAATTTATCAAAATATTTCACCGCTTACAAAATTTAAATAAAAACTAGATTTGTGCTTACAAATACGGTCGGCAAATAATCTGGTTAAG
>NW_016173007.1:0-3215 GCF_001687245.7 Rhagoletis zephyria
CTTACATATAAGTTGAGATCATAAACTACACTAATGACGGATAAAATAATCACTTAACTGGGCTTTAAGAGCAGATTTAGAAACTGATAAGTCTAGGTCTAAAGAATTTGCGAAGACGTTAAACTCAGCTAGAGTTCTATTAATCGGAGCATTGGCACTATATGCCGTTTTGCTGAGGCCAACACGAAATACCTCAAAGCGACGGAGGTTTCTACTCGGGACATTGAAGTGCAACCTCTCAAGCAGGGACGGGCAGTCAATCCTGCCTGTAGCAATGTCAGAAATAAAAGATATCGCCAAGAGTGTTCTTCTATCGTTTAAGGACAGTAGGCTGATTAGACGGCACCGAGACTCATATGACGGAATCGGGAGTGTGAAATTNAGCGAATGNAGAGCGAANCGGAGGAAANTTTTTTGAACTCTCTCCAACCTGTTTATANGAATAGCATGANATGGTCTCCAAATAAATGCCGCGTANTCTAATTTAGACCGCACAAAAGCNGAAAACAGCATCTTAAGTGTGTATGCATCTGAGAAATTAGAAGAGTTCCTTCGTACAAACGCAAGCATAGCAAGCGAGTTTTTTATCGTATAATTAATATGCATAGCAAACGTAAACTTAGTGTCAAAGTACACCCCCAGATCCTTGACTTCATTAAGCGACACAAGCGTAGAGTTTGCAATGCTATACGATGTGTGCAAGGGATTGTGCAGTTTAGTTAACGTCGCTTTGTGACATTTATTAATGTTTAGATACAGTCCATTCCTAACGCACCAATTATTAAGCTTATTAAGCTCCAATTGAAGAGCTGTAGCGTCATTGATGCAGCCAATCTCAGAGTAGAGTTTCAAGTCATCCGCATAAAGCAGAAACTTAGAGGATGAAAAACACGAAGAGATATCATTAATGAACAGGTTAAAGAATAGAGGACCTAATATGCTACCCTGAGGCACACCTGAGGTAGCAACAAAAGGGTCCGAAGCCACACCATCTACGACAACCGCACTTATTCTGTTGTGCAAGTACGATTTAGTCCACATTAAAAAATTTGAATGAAAGCCAAAGCACTCTAGCTTAGTTAAAAGAATTTTGTGGGAAATTTTGTCAAAGGCTTTGGAAAAATCCGTATAAATCGTATCCACCTGCACGTCTCGACGAAAGGCTGTTTTTAATTTTATGGATATTGGAAGTTTCCTGGTTGGTGTTAGATGAAATAGGGAAGGAGCAGGAGAAAGTTTCGCAGGCCACCTCAAATTTGCACCAGTCTGCTCGATCAGATTTGAAATAGATCCTGGGTGTGAAAAGAGTTTGGGAGCGGGAAAATTGGATATTGGAGAGGATAGGAAAATGGTCACTGCCATGATGATCGTCAATGAGGTGCCATGACACTTTGGAAGATAGGGATGCGGAACACAGGGTAAGGTCAATATGTGTAAAGGATGAATGGGTAGAAAAATGGGTGGGCGACCCATCGTTTAGGACAGATGTGTTAAAGAATGCAATCAGTTTTAACTAACTAAATTATTCATTTGATTGAAGTCCAGCTTGATTGCAATCATTTTTTGTTAGTCCTGACTAAGACTAAAAAAAATTAGTCTTTTTTCTCTTTTTTGATTTATGACTCATAAATCACTTTTTTATTCAATTCTTGTTAGTCACTTGATTTCAGCCATTGGATTGCATTCTTTTAGTCATTTTTCGTTAGTCATTTGATTTCAGCCATTGGAATGCATTCGTTTGCAGTACTTTGAATTTTTTTCAGGTACCGAGAACGCGTTCCGATTTTGGTTTATTTCTAAGGTAATGTCATATAATGTGAACAAAACTCTAGGGAATGTTCTCAAGAAGAACAGAATGAGAACGAAAGTACCGATAACCTTTTCAAGGAGGATCAAATAAGAACAAAAGTCTGGGAAACGTTCTGCTAGAGAACAAAACGAGAAAAAATGTGTTTGGCATAGAAAACGATGCTCTTTTTTTATGAAATAAAAACAATTAATATATGATGAGGGACGTAGCTAGAGTAATGTGTCAATATTAGGGGGTTTTCTGTTAACAATTATGTACAAAGTCGAACTTTTTTTGGACAATCTAAACACTGTATTGTCATGTATTTTTCTTAAAATTTTTTTGTGAAGCTCTTCATGATATATTCTTTTAGATAATGTTTAAGCCAGACTTTGCACGACCTTGCAACAATGTTAAACTCCACAATATATCAAGCAGGGTCTGTAATGAAATACGAAAAACTGGGCATACCTACCCAAGAGTTGCTTCTAAAGGGATCAAATGTACCATATACCCCCATTATTTTTCCTTCCCCAACAATATTTTCCTGCGAACGTATCCCTTTATCCTCTCCTTTGGAAGGCCCCATACAAAAATTACATTTTTTATATAGCTGGCCAATCTCAAATTTCTGTTTAAAGTAGCGAAGCTCATTAGTTTTGATATCTTCTATGTAAACAATGTTTCCAACCGGATTCATAGTTTAGGAGCTAACCATTGATACATACAGTATCGGTCATATCTATAGCACGCCATTTCAAAGCGATATTGTGTGCCACTTATGTTTATTTATTTATTTTTAGGAATTTTCAATTAAAATACAGTTTGTTCTCAGACAAACCCCATATAAATCCAAGTGTAACAATTTGTAGAAAACTACAAAAAAACGCAACATATTTTCACCTAAATTTCAAACTTTTTTCTCGGAAGTGTAAGAATTTTTTTGAGTACACAGTTTTTTAGCCCCTTCAATTTTAGTCTGATAATGTGCAAGTTTCAAGTGGCTGAAAGTTACCATTGATTTTTTAGAATTTTTTTCGCCAAAGGTGTTGCGGATTTCTTCCATATACAAATAAATAGAGTTTATTCATTATATGGAAGCCAATGCGACCAAAAAAATTCTAAAAAATAAACGGTAATTCGTAGCCACTTCAAATTTGCACATTATCAGACTAAAATTGCAGGGGCTAAAAACTGTGTACTGAAAAAAATTCTAACACTTCCGAGAAAAAAGTTTGAAATTTATGTGAAAATTTGTTGCACTTTTTTGTAGTTTTCTACAAATTATTAAGCTTGTGTTTGTATCGGGTTTGTCTGAGAATGAACTATATTTTAATTGAAAATTCTTAAAAATTAATAAATAAACATAAGTGGCACACAATATCACTTTGAAATGGCGTGCTATAGATATGACCGATACTGTATA
>NW_016173007.1:8957-10886 GCF_001687245.7 Rhagoletis zephyria
AAATAACGCCGAGTGCTATTATTTGCGGTTGTTGCTGCATACAATCAAAGGGCCGACATCATTTCTTGCATTGAAAACCATCGACGGAGTAGAATACCAAACGTATAGAGAAGCGTGCTTTAAACTGGGCTTACTTGAGAATGATCAGAATTGGACCACAACTCTGACCGAAGCATCACTCACGTGCCATCCAAGCAAATACGAACTTTGTTTGCGATAATTTTAACAACATGCGCACCATCGAATCCTCGACAACTGTGGGAAATGCATCGTGAAAGCCTCAGTGAAGATATTCTAAGACAAGCACGTGCAAGCGATCCAAATCAGGAATATTCGGATGACATTTTCTATGAAGCTTTAATATTAAAGGAGGACTTATGCATGTCAATCAACAACAAAGCTCTTTGTCGACTCGGTATGCCAGCACCGACACGAGATAGAAATGCTGTACGAGACAGAGACTTGATGCGAGAACAGCAGTTTGATGCAAATCAGCTTGAACGATTTGTGCAAACGCAAAAAGGGTTGTTAGTTGCTGATCAGAAAAAAGCTTATGACAAAATCATGCAACGTGTAACCAAAGCAGATGGCGGAATTATCTTCCTAGATGCTCCAGGAGGTACCGGCAAAACTTTCCTCATCAATTTAATATTGGCGTCAGTTCGAATGCGAAATGGGATTGCAGTAGCAGTAGCATCATCGGGGATTGCATCAACACTACTTGATGGAGGACGTACAGCGCATTCATCACTTAAGCTTCCATTGAATTTTAACCAGACCGAAACACCTACATGCAGCATCAGCAAAAACTCTGGTATGGCCAAAGTCCTTAAAACGTGAAAAATTATAATTTGGGACGAATGCACCATGGCACATAAGAAATCGCTCGAAGCACTTGACCGAACTCTGCGAGATTTTCGTGGAAAAGACCAACCGATGGGAGGCGCTCTTATACTTCTTGCAGGTGATTTTCGTCAAACATTACCCGTTATACCACGATCAACGCCTGCAGACGTGCTGAACGCGTGCTTAAAGGCATCGCATCTGTGGAACTATGTCGAAAAAATTACGCTCACAACAAATATGCGAGTGCATTTGCTGCAAGATACGTCTGCCCAAATATTTTCAAAGCAACTTTTAGATATCGGAAACGGTGAAGTTCATATTGATCGCACAACAAATGAGATATCATTTCCGTCCAACTTTTGTCAAATGCAGCAGAGCATTCAAGACGTCATCGACAGAGTATTTCCGAACTTAACGATCAACTACCGAAATTCGGAATGGCTCCGCGAACGTGCAATTTTAGCTCCGAAGAACGATGATGTTAGTAAAATAAACGGTCAAATTCAATTGAAAATTCCAGGAGAAGCAGTCGAATATAAATCGATTGATACAGTAATGGACAAAGATCAAGCTGTTAATTACCCAACTGAATTTCTTAATTCTTTGGAGCCACCTGGAATGCCTCCTCATTCATTGGCGTTAAAAGTTGGATCACCAGTGATGCTTATTCGGAACTTGAACGCGCCAAAACTGTGCAACGGAACCAGAGTGATAATAAAAAAATTAACACCGAATTTGATCGAGGCAACAATCATCAGCGGTAAATTCAAAGGCGAAGATGTGCTGATTCCACGTATACTGATGATTTCCAACGATTTACCGTTCGAATTCAAGCGGCTTCAATTTCCTTTGCGTCTTGCCTTTGCTATAACTATAAATAAAGCACAAGGGCAATCATTAACTATCGCGGGTTTGGATTTGAAAAATTCGTGCTTTTCACATGGCCAATTATACGTCGACTGTCAAATGGAAAAACTAAAAATATTGTTTATCCCTTAGCATTAAGGTAAATAAAAAGGTATTCAATTTCAAAACTCTAAATACATGTGTTTTTCTTTGGCGTAGCAACGCGCGCCGGGTATT
>NW_016173007.1:10896-12405 GCF_001687245.7 Rhagoletis zephyria
CAAATGAAAAAACTAAAAATATTGTTTATCCCTTAGCATTAAGGTAAATAAAAAGGTATTCAATTTCAAAACTCTAAATACATGTGTTTTTCTTTGGCGTAGCAACGCGCGCCAGGTATTTCTAGTGTATGTATAAAAACGTAAGGAACATACAATCCATATATGTATATATATCTTTCTTAGTTTAAAAATTCATCTCTTACATAAATGAAAAAAAAGAGATCAATTCAAGCATATACAACCTTTTCATGCCAAGTGTGGACAAATTCTCCAAAGGGCTAAAAACGGGCTAGGGGCAATTTCAAATTTATGTGGCCAAAAAAAGTATGTGGTAGCTAAATCTAGCCACCAAAGGGCTAAAACGGCAACACTGATGAACGTTAATACCGGATTGATTAATGCTAGTTCTACCAAGTCTCCTCCAAATATCTTCACTAGCTTTTGAAAATAGACCGAAAAAGGAACCTCAATTTTCATTTATAAAAAATATGCATTTGTATTTGTATGTATATGTAGATGAGATGATCACCACTGACTAATATGTCAAACATATACCAATTCAGACTGTAAATAAGGTTTTCGATTATATTTGCCTGAGAACCTCTTGGAGATTAAAAACTAAATTGCCCACATCTACATAAACTCTTTCTTTTTTCATCAGAATCGTTAACGGTTGAGAAAGTAACCTGAAGGTTTACAACAAAAGATAATATTTCCTTCTCTAACGACGGTTTCACACGGGTTTTTATCAAGACAAGAGCCCAATATTCTTTCATCACATCAAAAGTGAAACAAATCTGATCATAAACATGATTTTTTAGGATAGCTCTCAATCCCTGCGCCACATATCGGAAGACAAACACACTGGTCCTTCTACAAACTTTTGCACAAAACNTTGTTACTAATATGTGTTTTAAAAGTGAAACAAATCTGATCATAAACATGATTTTTTAGGATAGCTCTCAATCCCTGCGCCACATATCGGAAGACAAACACACTGGTCCTTCTACAAACTTTTGCACAAAACAACAATCATTCCATGCGATTTCAAAATCTGGGAGAAAATGGTTCTCAATTGAATGATTCTTTCGATTTTATATATGTATAAATGTAGGTGTATAAAATTTCATTACCTTAAAATAAGTGGTTCCATAGATAATCGAAACCGAATTTCAGTTTGTATGGGCGGAGTCACGCCCCTTTTTCCAAAATCTACGACTCTTCGCCATAAGTACGGTATTGACAACATATATTGCTGTGTCAAATTTCAAGACGTTAGCATATGCGGTTCCAGAGATAAACGGTATGAGAATCTCAGTTTGTATGGGCGGTGCCACACCCTCTTTCCCATTATCTACCACTTTTCGCCATAAGTACGCTATTGATATCATAAATAGCTGTGTCAAATTTCAGGACGTTAGCATAAGCGGTTCCAGAGATAGGCGGTNTAGATAATCGAAACCGAATTTCAGTTTGTATGGGCGGAGTCACGCCCCTTTTTCCAAAATC
>NW_016173008.1:0-12396 GCF_001687245.7 Rhagoletis zephyria
AACCTTAGGTCCCTCCTCTTTGTATGACAACATCAAGGGGACGCCAGAACTCGCAGGAGAAGCTCGGCCAAATACTAAAATATTGCGTAGGCGATATTTTTTTAATTATTACTATATTCTAAACGATAAACGTGTAATTAAAAAAAAAAAAATGGAAGTTTATTTAAGTTGTTTTCAGTCTGCTTATTGCAGATTTCAACAATGGTTAGTAAGCAATGCATTATGTACCACTTCTTCACTTGGTTTGCGACTTCTATATTTTGAGTATTTTAAGGCTTTGCCAAATAGTTTGATAGCTTACATTGCCTTCAGAGGTGAACTAAGGACACAAAAATAGTAAAATTCCTTGGTAAACCTGCACTTTTTAGGCTTTAAAAAAATTATGTATACACATTTTCGGGGGTTTTTAGACAAAGAAACTTTCTCGCTTGATCTTTAAAAACTCATAGCCCTAATGTTCAAACATATTCAAGTTTAAATTATATGTATGTCATGTGTCGACTTAACAAGCTCGAAATCTGTTTTCATTTATATTTGCGTTGTTGGTATCGCTATTAATATTGGCTGCACGTTTTGCACGAACCACTCACCTGTGACTTGTTAAAAATCTGATTTATGTGTGTACTCAGCAAGAAAGACAAACAAAGTGAAAAGATTAGTCATATGTTGCGGAGTATTTGCCAATGTCTACCGCATAACTTCTCCATACGCTTAAAGTAATCNAATCAATATTTTTACACCGGAAAACTCTTTTTCACATCAGGAGATTGCCAATAACAATACCCAATTATTTTTCAATCATTTGTTCGTGGTAACTATATTTTACAGGTCCGTAAAAACAAATACAAAATATCAGAAAATGGAGTAGGGTGATAAATAAAAAGTCTTTAGTATTAAAAAATGGTTAAATAAGCAATTGGGCATGGTTATTGGAAGTCTCCTGAAGAATCGAAATCCGATCGAAAAATATTGATTTTCAAGAAATCCATACGATTTCCACGAAAAGATATTTTTTCTCATATAAAAATACATGGAAAACCTTGAGCGCTTTGGGCGACCTTTAAATAGTTTTTGATTAAAAAATTTTGTTTAATTTTGTTTCGATGTAGAATCATCCATTAAAATGTCGACTTTATTTATTTTGAACCACTTTAATGTGCATACATATGTATGTAAGCGTGAAAATTTGTACACGCGTGCATATTGTGAAGTATTTATTAGATGTTTGTCTTTAAGGACGTTTCCAGTAATAGCACTCATACATATGTGAACACATGTGCACATGTGAATACTTAAGATTTTGGTTTTCAGTCAACGTGTAGTTACGTATACGCGCTGTCGTACCCGTTGTTTTGTTTTAATAACTTGTGAAATGAGCTACAAAAATGTGTTGGGTTGTATATGGTAGGTAGTATGTTTAAAATTTAAATGTATGTTTGTGCTTATATAAACACTAACATAACTATAAATTTCTTTTATTCCTCGCTTTCTTTCAATCTATTCGCTTTGTAGCATACTGCTTCGCAAATATTATTTTAAATTTAATATTTGATTACGGCGTTTATGGCTAACTCCCTTAACATTTACAGCCACACGAAATCTTGGGCAATTTTATTTGTACTAAAGCATGCAACATTGTCGATTCTTATGGTTTTTTCGAAGCGCATAGTATATATTAGAAAATCCTTAAAATTTCATAAAAGGCGTTGAAAGCAAAATAAACATTTTTAATTAAAAAAGGAAAAACATATTTTTCTTTCTAATGGAAAAATATTATAAATTGCCATGCTAAGGAAGGTTGGTGCAACAACTTTTTTATAAGTATCATTAATATTTTCTTGACATGCTATAGCCTCTAGCTTCCGTTTGGTATTTATTTGCATAGATAAGTGTATATATATAGATACATACTTGCATAAATATGTATGCACTAGGAGCTTTTTCAAGCATTTTTGCTTTTAATTTTCCCTGTACCTTAAAATTCTTATTTTATTTGCTTTGAAATTGTTTTCTTTTTCTCAGAACTCGCCTTTTATTTTGTATTTTATTAGCAGATGTGTGCAATTTGCATCCTTCCGTCCTTAATTTACAAACAAACTATGCTGAAATCTTGTAATATTAATTTGAGTAAAGACAGATTTCAGACAGTTTATATGTGAGTTTTAAAGCGGAATAAACTCTAGGGACAACAAAATACTTCTAAAGTACGTAATGGTGTTTTCTTCTTTAGTCTATCGGAAGGGTTCTTACTGGTTCGATTCGATTGTGCTAAATGCTACCATACATTATACAAAATTCAGGGAACTGTTAACTCTTCATTCAAAATTTAAGACTTATTTTGCCAAAAGTTGTGGGATAGAGCGAGGAGCATTTGACAAAAGGCGGATTTGTGATTTTTAAATATAACGCGAACCTTGACGTATATAGAGAGCAGAAAGAGCATCATTTTATACCTGCCGACTATTGAGCATTATAGCAGAATCACAATTGGGCATTCGGTCGGTGGTGGGTTTGACAGATGAATAGAAATACACATGATACAAAAAAGAAGGTAGTTTCATTTAATGACATTCCTTGTTGTTGTTAACCATTTGACTTTTAATAAAATTATGACATTTCATCAAAGAAGAAGAAATATTTTTTTTTAAGCAGAAGATTTTATCAGTACATTCAAAGATGTGGAATATGATGAACTAGAAAATTATGCCGGCTAAATGATTTTGAAAATGGGGTTGACGAATAGGTTTCAGAAAGCATGAAGAAAGTGCATACTTACATATCGTCGCTTAAAGTACAAAACCGCGTATCGTCGTTCTGCAAAACCGCGTAACTGACATTTTTTTCCAAAAATTGGATTTGCTCACACAAGCTCTTGGCTCAAGCCTTATCCATTCGTCCTGAAATGCGAAGTTTTTGTAAAAAAGAGAACCATTTTGAAATATGAGAGTTTTTACTCACAACAAAATAATTGATACACGGTTTTGTACTTTAAACGACGATATGTTAGTTGTTTATCTGAGGGCGGTCTGTTCATGTCGGCTTCAGGTGTTTTGCATAAATTAAAAACCTGTGAAATTTAATGATGATGTGCTAATCACAAAGCCTAATCTCTTGCAAAATCTTATGAGAAATTTAAAAGTAAATTTGAACGGAAATATAAAATGTTTTATTTGGGAAGAACATTCTTTAGAATTCGATTTTTAAATCGCAAGATTGCATTCTAAATACGAAAACAAAAAAAAATAACAGGATAATGCGCGCGTGGTTTTTGTTACAAAATGAAAAGAAAAATTACGGTGAAGTCTCCTTTAACAGTTTACATTTTAAATATTTTTAATAAAAAAAGTACCTAGCACTGATAATGGTTTTTGATTTGAAATGCTATTACATTGGTATAAATATGGGAAAGCAAATACTCCGATTTATTGTTTTAATATTATCAAAGTGGCAAAGCCGTTGATAATACGCACAATTTATGAAACTTCAAAAAAATGTATTATCCGTCAAAGGTTGTTTATTGAAACTACCTTCTTTTTTGTATCATGGAAATACATGTAAATATGTATATCGTAAAATTTTCAAGTATCGAGTATAACATTTTTCTACTCGGTAACGCTTCTGACAGTCAGTGGTTTCTAAATTTCGCACAGAAATCAAAAAATTTTAGTAAATTGAAATGACTCTAAATATAATATAAATACTAATGGCCTTATTCATAAAAAATAAAGTAGCTTTAAAAAAGGTTTATAAACTGAATAATTTATGAAAGCGTCATTTTATAAGGCTCTTTAAATGTACTTTATTTTTTATGAATAAAGCCATAAATATATACAACATTTAACACTACAATACCGAATGTCAGTGCAACGCCCCAGTTAGATACGATCAAAGCGCGACCGACCGAAGGCACAATTGAGATTCTGCTATTATAACTATAAGAATATGTCAGTCGCTTCTTTAGTCTGCTTATTACTCCACGTGTTTTTAATTTTTGTTGGGGTTTTTCTTGCTTATTTTGCCTACTTAGTTTCTTTTGCGTTAAGTATATTAACGGCACGTTATTTCAACTATTAATTTTCATATAAAGTTTATTAGGAAAGCGTAGTAATATTTTACACTATCGGTAAATTCAAAAAATAAAAGTTTAACTTGATATTTTTATTGAGCTTTGTACGACGATTTTGTTTGGGTTGCATTGCAAGGTTAACGCTAAATATTCTGTAGAGTTTTGAATTTGAAAAAGCACTAAAACCCAAGAAAAATTGCGCTTTCTCTCGAATAAACGACCAAATTTTTATTGGAAAATTAAATTGACTTTGTATGCATACAAAACTTGTATTTTAATATATGCGCATATACTGTAGGTACGCCGATGCAAATTAGTTCGAACCGATGTTCCTTGCTTGACGGCAGAATTTATTATGTTGTCTATAAATTCAAATATTCTCGTATGAGTGACGTTTACGCTCTTGTTCTTCAAATTCGCGTTTTGCTTAATATTTTTTATAATTCCTATCAAGTGAAAGCAAAAAAAAATAGATTTCATGAAGTACATACATATGTGGCAGTTCAATCTACATTGCAGTCTCTTGTGATATCGTTAACTAAAGAAACATTGTAATTAACATAAACAGCTTTTCTTTCCAACTGCTTGACACCGCAAGCATAACGAAATTTGATTTATATATATGTTCAGCCAATATCCACCGGTGCACAGTGGGAAGAAATCTTTTTGTGTCAAAAAAGCAACCAACTCTTCAAATCCGCTATAAATTTTACTGATAGGAGGCGCTACTAAATCATACAAATTAAAGCCACACTAAAGGCATGATATTTAAGCAATATGGGCAGATTTTTTGATGCAATATAATTTTCCCACTTCGCGGCGGCTGAGAAATTTGAAGTGCTATGTCCAGGGTTCGATTTCTGGTCCCAGCAATACGAAAGTCTTTCCTAATAGCAGTCGCTCTTCGGCAGGCAATGCAAATTACCAAATGTAATTCTGCCATAATTGCAACTGCTGCTACAATATTTTTCTCTCAAACATATACTCTCTCGCTTTTTTTTAATTTACAGATTTGGTGTTTTCAAACTAAAAAAAAAGGCACCAAGTACGAAACTCAAAAATTGTCGCGTTTTCAAAAAAGAAAAGCACTAAATTAAGCGCAGAAAACTGTGGTCTACCCTCGTAAACACCTTCAATATTTTAATTAAATTTTAACCCTTTACCCAAATAAATATTTCTAACTAAATTTTTAATTTTACCAAACTATTTTTATTCATAACTCGTTGCACTCATTCTTAATTCCAAATGCTTCAGAATTTAAGTTTGCATTTATCGCAGAGGCCATGAAAGTGCGCCACTCAGCCTGAATATTTTAAACAGCACCTACTTTCTTTTTCATCATTGCGCTGCTTCAATTTAGTTTTTTTCTTGACATTTTCTCTTCCACGTGCATAGGTTAGTTACCTTTTCGCTGTTGGTACTTTCTTTAATTACTTAATTTCCTTTAGCTTTAAATTATTTACGGACAACGATTTTCCTCCTTAAAACGTTTCCCAGATTTGCAGTGGTGCGCTTGGAATATTCGCTGTTTAAAAAAAGTTGGCTGTCAGCAGGACAGGACGACTGTAAAATTAAAAAAATAAAATCTCTGTACACAAATTAACGCACCACTTGTTAATCTGCTTTCCTAAATCAACAGTGCGTGAAACACGTTCTTATGCCGTGAATAAAAAAGCGAATAAAACTAGTAGGTATGAAAATTTCTTTATATGGCACAGGGCAAGCGCCATCCGGTAACAGCCGGCCGTAAACAGCGCTGAAAACAATGCCAACACAAGCGCAACATTTTTGGGCCTTTTTAACGACGCCTTTCTGTGCAAGTGCTTCGTCACAGACGTCATTTGAAGAGTGTTGCCACAGGCGATGTTTGATATTAATTTTTTCCATCTCATCTGCATACATACATATGTATGTACATATGTACATATTTACATAGTAGGTATTTTATATATAAATATTTCTTATTTTTGTTTAAGGGCTTTTTGTTTGAAATCAACATGCACTTTGAAAGTTTTCCAGCCGCAAGTGTTTATGTGTCTTATTTATATACATTTGTGGCAGGGAATGGAGTTTAACTTTAAGCCGCTAATGTCTGCGCAAGCACGTTTAAAGAAATACAAACATATGGCTGCTGGAAATATTCTGACAACAAAAGTGTCTATGTGTTGTGTATACTATATATCCACGAATTCGCATACATACATTGCTTTATATTGTACATCTTTTTTTGCCGCGCATCTGTCACTGCGACAGTTGTGGTATGCGTCTCGTATGGGATTTAAGGCTTAACATTTTAATGAAGCAACGATGTATAGTGTTCCCTGAAAGCAGATGAATATGCCTACATATATGTGCATTCCGAAATATGTATTCGCAGTAGCGCTATGATTTGCTTTAGACTAAAGCTTGTGGCCTCACGTGATGGTCCTTAGTACGACACAAAGTAAAAACAGTTTCATGTTTTTTTTGTTTTTTTTTTGTTTTAAGTGTAGAAACACTTTAGCGTCTATGGGTATCTTTGTGTACTTCTCAAGTGTCATATACTTAACAGCATTTATTAAAGTAATAAGTTTATATAATAAGTGGATGGCACCACGAGTTACGCTCAGCCTAGCTTGTCGCATCCCCCACACAATTCGCCCGCTATTTATTGCGAACTCTGCATGACTTACAACCAGACAGAGGTGGTAACTATTGGTTACCATTGGCCACAATGCCTACCCACCACTTTTTAACTGAATAAATGTTTTTTTTTTTTTAGATGCATAAACCCTGATTTTCCCCTCCATCTGAATTATTCACACAATATAGGCATAAGCTTTCTGCTTCAGCCAATCAAAAATAGGTACAATATTGCAAATAAGTTTTTCCTTAGATTTCCAAAGAACGAAGTGAACATTATTTTCAAAACTTATTGTTTGATGCAGAATATTAAATTTGGACAAAATTAACGTTATTCTCACGGTTAGGGCTTGATACGCATGCGGCTTGAAGGAAACTTTTGTTTGTTTGTTTGATTCCCTGAGCCGCCCCTGTAATGATATGGCATTTCAGTCTATGGTAGTAGTTTACAAATATAAACGTATATATGTATGTATATTTCTACAATCATAAAATTTGTCGTAGATTGTTTTTCTTTGATTTTGAATTGAAAACACAGTGAGATTATACAGCAGGCGTTATCTTTTTCTATAGTTGGAAATTCAAAAGAACACTCATTTAAATGACGATTTACAAGTAAAGCAACAACAAAACTCATATATATTACCCGAGTTGATTCCCATCCGTATAACGCTGAACGACTTGGTGTGAGGTGCTGCCAAGTTCAATTATGGCACTATTGTGATTGATTATTGGAAACAACTTGGAAACTTTTCATTCAAAACTGAAAATATATGTTTTTTGTAAAAAAAAGTAAAATAAACAGAAAGGCAACCTTAAAATAATTAAAAAATAATAATTTTAAAAAAATTTTACGAAACTTTAGTGAGTTCCGAAAATGGCAGTGTAAGTAATACTTCAACATTTTTGATAATATTCGGCTAAACTGGTGATGAAAATTCAAATCCATTTTTTTCAGCCAACTAAGGTTTCGCGTTAATGAAATAGTAAACGTCATGGAAATGCTCTTGTTCCGTTTAAATTGGGCACCACTTGTATCAGATTACATCGAGAGCGCATTTATGAATCTCATTCGCGATAATCAAATCAAAATGTTGCCCGAAAACTTCAAAATTCTCCTTGTGGTTGCTACAATGTTACTACAACTATAGAGAGAAAAGTTGTATGCGGATAAACCAAACCAGGGTAAAAAATTTTCATAAAATGAAACTCGTTATTCTTTTCATAAATGCACATTACTTACCACTAAGTATGCAAGTATATCCAAAATTCCAAAAAAAATGCGAACTCGCTTCACGAGTATTAAAATAGGAAGGAAAAGAAAACAGATTTGTACTACATATTTCTTTGGAAAAAAAAAGATTGTAAATATTTATAAAAAAATGTTAATTAACTTTATCTTAACTTGTAAGCGGTTCATGCACGGAAGATGGGAACTACCAATGATGACACTTGCAGGAAATGTGGCAAACTAGGTACAAAGGAAACCCTGGAACCAGTACTGTCCCTATGCAGTGCAATGTAAAACTGCGCTTGAACATCTAGGAGCCAGCCAGTGTAATCAAACCATATCCCTAAGTTCGATTTGTCAGAACACAAAATATTTCTACAATCTTCCCGTGTATAATGTCCCGGTACCGGTCAGCCTAATCTATTCGCTTTCTTTAAGCGATTTTATTTCGGTAGCAAGAGATTTTTTTGGGCTTTACATTACTTGCAACCGAATTCCAGAAAACTATTGCAGCTGCTCAAGTATTAACCAATTTGCCGATTTACTTCAGCAAGGAGGCAGCTACCTGTTTTCATCTATATTTTGTTAAAAAAAAAAAAGTGGACTTTGTGGCATTCCTCAAATTGTTCAAGTCCAAACTTAAGATTTCGTTTCTTCACTTAACTAAAGATTGAGCTGTAAAAATATTTTGTAATTCTAAATGAAACCGTTCGAGCATTTCGGGATTTCTCGAAAGTTTTCATGATTTTCCCCTTGTTTTTTGGAAATTTTTGTCAGCATTTTTCGGGTTTCTTCAAATTTTGCTTTTATTGTTTTTTTTTTTAGAACTTTGTGGTTCTTTTGCAAAATTTGATTTAATTTTCAGGACTTTCCTTAGTTTTTTTGTAATATTTAAAATTTTTCGGAATTATTTTGGTATATCCAAGAGCTCTCGGGACAACTTTCTATAAAGTATTTTGTCCCGATGAAATAAGTAACACTTATATCTTAATTAAATATTTAGCACATTAAGCTTTTTATTGCAATTCACTACTCTCACAAAATGTGAATAAAGTTCCACTTTACTCAATTAGAATAAATTTTAATACATCCACGACACTGTATGTACATACATACACTGCACATTTATTATTTATGGAAATTTCGTTACTTTTACTTTGAAGTGCCAAAAAAAGAAACAGCGGATAGAGGAAATCAGAATTTTGCACTGCACCACTTTCTTCTTTGTTTGTCGTGCGCTGAAATCCTATTATATTTAGCCAAATATGCAAATATTTATAAGTAAATGCCAGCGCGATTTTTAGCTTAATCCAGCAAATTTTATTCAAATTTCAAGCTAAGTGTTGCTTGGTGTCTGGTCGGATTATTGCACAAATATTTTATTTTAGCAAAAATTTTCATTATGTGTATGTAGGTGCAAGTGCAAGTGCGCAGCCACTTATTTATCGCTAATGTCTTGTATAAAATTGCATTAGTTGTCTACTGGAATCATATTGAAAGACTTTGTGTTTTATTACACGCTTACACGTATAATCATATGCTTGCATACAATCTTTTTTGAAGACTCTTATTCATATTACTTTTCTTTTGTCGGATTCAGGCACGAAACTAACGCGTGTACCCTGTAGGACTAGAGCTAAATTCTTATAAACTAGTTGCTGATATGGACCTTTCCTTTCTGCATATCGTTCCGACCATAAATAGGTCAAATTGACCCTTTTACTTTACAAAACAAACACAAAGAACTAATACATTCTGCATTACATTCGATCCCATTAAAATGCAATTGCCCTACACAGCATTAAATTTGGACCATTTTCTATAACAAATCGCCTAGCTAGCATTACAAGGTTTTCCGTTTTAAGACTATTTTTAATCTAGTCACAAAAAAACTATCTTATGACTGTAGTTTGTAGACAATGGTTTCATCTTTCCTACAGGGTATCCATGTAAGTGTCTGTGTGTGTGTGTACGCGCTCGTTCAAGTGCAATACTTGGCGCGATTTTCAGTCCTCAATTACATTTTCTATTTGATAGTGAAAATTACTGCACACGCGGCACACCTCCAACATCAATTGCAATAAATTTTACGCTTATTTGTCTGCGTCACACGCGACGCGCAGAACGTTGCAGAACATTCACTCTACCAGCAGGTGTTGGTTATTGGTTGCAAGAATTGCAGCTGACGTTGCCTGCTGCTTGCCACTCATCGCTCAACGCCCACATGTTCGCCTACGGAAATTGCTTACACATCAAGTGTGTATGTATCATCATATGTATATATGAATGTGTAAGCAATTATGTATGTGTGTGTGTGCGGGTGTAAGTGTGTCATATAAACCGATAGAAGCTCACATCATGCCAAGCTACCATTTCTTCTACATACTCGTAAACGCATGTCGCTCATACGCCCCGTGGTACTCGAAAGAACTGCACTTCTACTATTGCCGCCTCAGCCTCTGCTGCACGTGTACTACATAGTTTAAAATGTATTATCTGCGCGCTAAATTCACATATTTCATGCACGATCGATATGCATCGCTGAAGGTGGCTGCGCTGAATGGGGCGTCTGAAGCAAAGTTTATGGTGAATTGGCAGGCGCTCAAGAGAAAACTTCAGTGTGGCAGTGTGGTCGCTATCAGTGCGAACGTAGTGAATAGCGCAAACGGAAACGGAAATGGATGCATGTTGTAGCAGACGGCATGGTCGGCCTTTTTCCTATCTCATATGTATACATATATGTATATGTACGTAGGAGTGAGTTGCTGGCTTGATGGTGTTGCTGCTGGCCTCTTGAAATTTACCTTCACTTGCTTGTGTAGTGCTTCTGAAACTTTTGCTAGAGCTGCCCAGCCAACTTTCTTATAATATCTGTACTCTGCCTTTTAACAATTTCTACTTCTTCTTCTTATTTTGCTTTTTCGCTCCTTTTCAACTAACTTGAAGTATACTTTTCGCTGCTTGCCGATATGCAAACACAATTGTCTGCACCTGGCCGTTACTTAAGTGTTATCAGTTCGACTACTTCCTTAGAATTCTTCCTGGTGTTCCAGGCAGTTGCAGTTTTTCATCGCCAGCGATAAAAATCAATAGCCACGTAAGAGCGTACGGCATTTCGCCAACCGCAATGCAGCCGATGATCTGTTGAGTAAACCTGACTGCTTGCTTTGCGAAGTATACCACCCAGTGTTCTTTTGCTAAGTATTTCAGGTGTCTTGCACATTCACCGTGTTGCACTTGTTCGCCTCTTATATTTAGCTGTAGAGCACGTTTACGAACGCGCGGTCATCAGTAATCATGTGGGCGTGCACCAGCACTTTCGCCGACACCGACATGCAATAGCGCAATTGCAAAATTTGTTGAGTGCAGTACACATAAATGGCTAGGCAGTATTTATTTAACATATAGAACATGACTTTCTACTATCCTGGCAATGCAAGATAGTATTTCTTAACAATGTGCGTATAAGTATATATATGTATATATGGTAAGGCTGGCATATAAGCATTTGCTTTTTCCCAACTTGGGATTATTGTTTTCTGCTGCAAATGTTTCGGTTGCTGCTACATGTTAGCCTGTGAATACATACATATTGAAAAGCATGCATATGCAGACACTTAGCCGAGCAATCACTTTTTAACAGCACCTGCAATTTTATGCAAATTATTGCTGCAGCAAATTTATATTTTATTCGCTTGTTTGCTTTAACACCCGTTGTCCATAATTAAATTCGGCTTATCAAATCATAAATAAGCAGGCAATTTATGTTACCGCAGTGCATAGGTGGTTAGCCTCGTACGTTGGTCAGAAGAAGGTATGTTGAAGTAAGGAAAATACCTAGGGAAATATTTAAAAATAAACACTTTTCACTTTCAGGGAAATGCTGTTGCAAATATATATACTTACATTGTGGAAAACTATGTTTATATGTGTTCCACATAAAAATCGCAGTGGTCGAGTCGATATCTGTCTAAATTCAAGTAAAATTTTATCTGGCGAAATTTTTCCATTCTCAGAAAAGCTAAAGCAAAAGTATTTGAAATTTTGAACATTCCTGCACGAAAACTAAACAACTTATGCCTGCAAGATCCTTTTGTAATCTCTCGTTTGTTTTTCTGATTGAGGAGTTTTGCTTTTGTTATATAAAAAAAAAATAAAAAAAATAATTGGCTTTTCGCACATTGTACTACGTGCTTGGCCGAGCTTCTCCTCAAATTTATGTTGCTAAACGATAGATGGCGATTATGAGAGGCTTTTTCATGACAGGAGGGGACCTTTTTTGTATTGCCGTTAGACCATGAATTAAACCAGGGTCCTTCAAGGTGGTGCGTGCACCTCTAACCCATTGACAATGGTGAGCGAGTATCAGTTCGGAAAGGCCTTTTTCTCACAAGCATTGTTACAACTAAAACTTTAGTTTTAGCAAACGGGACATCTCCCACAGTTAGGGATGAGTAAATAAATGTACCTACTAAAT
>NW_016173010.1:0-5625 GCF_001687245.7 Rhagoletis zephyria
AAAAAAAAAAAGAAAAGTTATATAAAATGTCTGTGCGTAAGTAAATCTCCTCAATGGAACAAAGTTCAGCAAATTCAAACGTGAAAAGTTCCCCTTTGCCATAATTGCGAATGGAAATAATATATTCATCTATGTATATATAATATCAGAGCAGTTTACAGCAGTGAATACAAAATGATAATTCAAGCGTTTCGTGCGTTTAACGTAGACGTAAAATCACATTTATTTTTTTAATTGAAGCCACTTATGCATATTGTTAGCAATAAAGTGAGTTATTAAATTTTTATTCGTCTAACTCATATTTATACTACATACGTTTTAGAATTGAACCATATCAAGTGGATTAAAATGTTTACTACCCCAGCAATGTTTTTATTTATTTATATATTTTTATTCGTTGAAAACTTAATTTGTTGCGCTAAAAGTTAAAACGATTTGTTATAAAAATTTTTCTAGTTTTTCTCTTCTTTCCCGTTCGCATGGGCGAGGTTCAGATTTGAGTAAAACAATTATGAAAACTCTGATAACTTCAGTATCAACATCCAACAAGCAACAACAAAAGCTTTTATTTGGGATATACACACATACACACAAACATACATAAATATGTTATACGCGTGTTTTTAAAATTAGAACAAATGTATGTAGATACCCTGCAGGGAGAGCTACTAGTTGTGAACTAGAATTCTACCAGTTTGCGTTTCAGCCCAACTCGTTTTCTCGTTACATCCCTTTTCATGTTAAGCGACTGGTATTTTTTACATGGCGATGTCCTACGATATGTCAAATATCAGACTATGCATCAGCATCTACTAGCAGAAATACTAGTGGCATCATACCAGTTGATTAGATAGTCTGCCAATTCATCCCGCGTGAAAAGCATAAAGGCTGATTTTCCCTACGTCAAATTCAGTGGCATTTGTCGTCAAATAAGTGAAAACACATTGTCAAATGGGATTAAAAAGCGGTTTATCGATTGATTTTGATCAGGACAGGTCTTTAGTCGGGTACATGCGCGGCTATCTGGCCCATAATATCATCGGTAAAGGTATGGATAAAGGAGATAAAGTTGTGTTAAAATATGTCACCAGTCTTAAGTACGCCACTTTGCCCGCGACCACAGTTTTCACGCGATGCCACAGCCGACATTTGTAAGAAAAGTGATGAATTGCGTTTTATTTTTGGCTTTGGCAATTCAAAGCTGATGTCGCTGAACGCTTAAGTTCGCTTTAACACATACTAGTTAATGAACTGGTATTTTTGCTGACTGGTTTGGCTTTTCACTGCAGGGTACACACATTGGTGAAAGTGTATGTACGGATATTTGGCGATAACGTTTCAGTCTCTTGGCCGAGCTTTTCATGCAAAATTTAGTGTGTTTTTTTTTTACACAAATCAAGGATCCTAAAGCTTTGCGCCTCTAAAGCGCCCTACGCTTAAATAATCGTACTGATAAAATTGCATACCCAAAGCATCCTTACCCTATAATCGAGGTGAATCATACCATTATTTAGTTGAACGACTTATGCTACTAAAAATTGGTCTTGTGAACTCCCCTCTGTTCACTTGGATCTCCTCACCCTCACGTTACTAAAGTGTCAGTAAAAACCTTGAGACATAAATGTTGCATACACTTTTTGTAACATTAAAAAGGTAAACTCGTAAAATATTTTACAGTCGGCACTAAAAGTATTTAACCACAGGGGTAAATGGGTAACTTCTTTCATTTGTCGGCAAAATGGGGCGGTTACACTACTGGCGGTACGTCACAACATCAAATATTTTTATGATGCGGTAGCGCCTAAATGATGAATGAAAAGTGACGTCGCACTTGAAACGTCAAAGACAGAAAAAAGGAAAAAAAGACGAAAACCGCAGCCAAGTACCAGCGACACAAAAACAAACAATAAATATGTATATGTATGACTGTCAGACAAAACGAGCAGAGAGACAGTTTAGATGACAAATGCACAAAAACACAGACAAAAACGCTGACAAAAGCTGACAATAGGCGAAGTGTAAACAATAATAAATACATACATATTTGAATATAGAAATGCGTGATTAGATTTAATTTACACTTACCTCTACACAAGACAACCACAGCAAAAACAACAACAAATATGTAGACACAAATTCGAATAGCTACAACGGCAACGGAACTAAACAGATCTTTGAAGAGCAAAGCAATTGTAAATAAATATGGGAATTTCCGCACCGCACCTTTGAGCCTAAGCATCGCATCAGCGTGCATGGTGAATGAAGTCTGTTGCTGTTTAGTTTAGTGGTGAACTTGACATTCAACTTATTGTGTGATGAACCAACCACACAGTACCTGTGAATAAATAGTGGGTTAACGGCTTTGATGCATTGAATTAGGCAAACACTGCGATCGGCGATTGCATAAATCAAGTCACAAACATTGAGTGACTTACCTTGACTTTGGCAGCACTTGCGCATTGTGTTGTAGTTTTGATGTACATAAATACATACAAACAAATGTAGGTATTTATCTGCTATTATAGCACAAGGTGCAAATTTTTCATATTTGAAGCAGGTTATTCTCGACCCTAAGTTTTTCTGGAAAATAGATATTGCAGAGCGGAGCAGGAAAAAGGAAAGCGCTCAATGCACTCCACTCCTACCAGAGTACGATTGGAAAGGACTGGGGGCTATGGCCGAAGATAATGTAATGGGCGCGCTACCATAACGCAGGGCCTGGGTTCAAGCCCGGGTCAACTCAACATAAAAAAGTTCTTTCTCAGAAAGCGGTCGCCCCTCGGCAGGCAATGATGGCAAACCTTCGAGTGTATTTCTGCCATGAAAAACAGCTTCTCATAAAAATACAATCGCCGTTCGGAGTCGGCGTAAAACTGTAGGTCCCTCCGCTTTGTGTGACAGCATCAAGGCGCACGCCACAAATTGGAGGAGAAGCTCGGCCAAACACTAACTTATGTGTAAGCGCCAATCTATTATTATTATTATACGGTGCACTGTATACGATTTAGGAGTGTCGATGGACAATATCGTAATTCTCACAATGGGAATATCTAAGATAAAATTATGGAAAAATATAAGTTCGAAAGCTGCCATAATGGCCTACAAGGGAAAAGCAGTTCCATTATAAAATCATTATATACCCCCCAAAAGATTTTTTGAAAAATTAACCCTCCGAAAAAAATTAAAACAAATTTTAGTGTTTGGTTTTATGCACTTTTCTTGTCGATTTTCGACCGAAGAATGCAAATTTATTGTCAAAAGCTGACTAAGAAATCTTTTAGATGCTCATTTTCTAAATTGCAAAGTTGCATCTAAATTTTCCACTTTTTAATCAGATTTTTCAGAGTATTGTTGAGTATCTATGCAGTCTTGTAGTGCATTAAATTCTAGTATAATAAAGTGAACATTATTTTTAAAGCATTTCTTTCCATACGATGTACATTTGATAATTTTTTTCCTATCTTTTCATTTGACTCACGAACTATTACCTTGTTTATACCGACACATAAAGCGCTTTGACCGAGTTCGCTGTGATTCAAAACGGTGGCATAAACCAACTTTCAACACGCTCAGAAGTTCAAAAGTGTATTGACTCGAATTTGTTTTCAAATCGCTTTTTTATTTCTCACATCGGTTAGAAAACAGGTATAAACACATCATTAATTTGACGCGAAGTGAAAAATGGCCGGTTTTCTTTATACAACCCGTTTTAAATTTGAATCATTATTACAACAAATTTAAATTCTTGTTCATTTCCATTTCGGTCCACCGCGCAAGTTAATTATTAAAGAAATATCGAATAAAAATAACAAGTTTAGTTTACTTTTGAATACGGTTTCAGTGAGTGCGCTAAAATGACACCGGTATAAACGCTTGAAAGAAATGTGTGTTGAATCAAATCGGTTTTTGTTAATGCGGTTTTTTCGTAGGTATAAACAAGGTATATGTGTCCGCAAAAGTTACTTTTCCCACCCGTCCCAAAATAGTGTCCCACCCGTCGCAAAAAAAAATTCTGAAAAATCTGATTAAAAAGCTGAAAATTTAGACGCAACTTTGCATTTGGAAAAATTACCATCTCGGTTGATTTTTTTTGTTGGCGCTGGCCAGCAAAGTATTCATTTTTTTCGAAAGTTCATTTCTCAGTGAAATTTTTAGGGGGTTAAATATAATGATTTTATGATGACACTATTTGTTTTTCGCAGGCCATTATGTCGGCTTTTTAACTCATATTTTTCCCTATTTTTGTCTTTTTCCTATCGAGATTTTTACGGTTTTGTCCATCGACACCCCCAAATCGTAAACTGTGCGGCGATAGGCCTGTTCTTTCCTATAACGCGTCGCTCTGGTGGGCTTAAGTGCCTTAGATTTGGGCCATCTAAAAGTCTGCCTATAAGTGGCAGGAGCCAAGCTTCGGTTCTGAACAAAGTCGGAGTAGAGTACAGAAGTTACGATTATCAAATAACGAACCTTACCTTTAGCCGCAACTTCGAAATCTAGTTTCCCGACAGAATTACTGGGAATTTGATATCGTTCTAAGTGATTGCGAGATCCCGTTCTTTAAATATGGCTCCAGAATGAACACTGGAACAGGAACTTAGCTGCAGCACATATTAGGCTGAAATATTTGCAATTGACATGGCGACGAGGCTGGTAAGCGCAACTAGCCCAGCTCCATTAAAACTCGCCTTCCTCGGGTACGTAACAACTAAGTCGATATACTACCTTCAAGAAACCCGACGATCCATATAATCTCTTCGCAAGCATATATAGTTAATCTCCACTGGTTCCCTTGAAAAAGTGGCATTACGGGCATCGGGGGTGGTCCTATACGAATTTTGTGAAGTTCCTATCATTGGATCGTCAATGAACTAGCGGTACTCCTAAATTTGTTTATGAGCATCGATATTGGTTGTGTTTTTTGATTAAAAATTGCTTGTTAATAATCCTATGCTATGCGAACAATAACTGTGTTTTCTATTTCTTTGTTCATAATTACATTACAGAGAAGACATGCAGAAGGTGAATGTTCATTTCTACGATAATCAAACAGTGTCATATCAGCACAAGAAAATTCTACAATTCGTTCCCGAATTGAGCATAGACAAGAATACTCCGATAGTCACACCTAATATTCCTTTATTGGTTAGTTAAATAATACATTTTCTAAATACATGCAATCGCTTACCTCGTTCTTCATCCGCAGACTCTTACTAGTCTCAGTCCAAAACTTGGTTACCTGCTCTCAAAGACCATTTCTGTGGTGCTAACAGCAGCCAAGTTCAAGCCTTTCATCAATGTGACCGCCGATCAGTTGGTATTTGGCTATGATGACGCGCTCGTTAGCCTTGCGCATCGATTTTATCCAAAACATTTGCGTCCAATGGAGCGTATGGGACTGCTCATTGCGGTAAGCAAAAAAAACAAGATCTTAATGCTCGACTAATAACTCCATCGATTCCTTATGCAGCGCAATGGCACACTAACCGAAGTCTCAACAATCAAAACTGGACACCATGGCATGGAAGAATTCGGTTATATAGATCGCCTCAATGGACTCGATCACTTACCGCACTGGCACAATCCACCCTGCAATCGTATAGCCGCCTCGGAAGGTTCCTTCTTTCC
>NW_016173010.1:7173-12393 GCF_001687245.7 Rhagoletis zephyria
TTAAATAAATTTTATGGTTTTGGCTAGAGCATGAAAATATTTTCATAAAAAATAACAAAAAAATTAACTTGAAAAACATGGTAAATATTTCAAGTAAAATCCCTATGCACTAAGTTTTAATCGCCAGTGAATTTATGAACGGTTTTGTTGATCCATAAGCGAATAAATAATTTTTTTTGTTGAATACATTTAGTTTTATTTGTCCCCCCAAAAAATACCCTTTTTTCTCTATCAGTTGTACCCCAGGACCCCCAATTTGTTCTTATCTGTACCCCTTGCAGCATTTTAGGTCTGGTAACCCACACCAACGCAGCACTGCCCACGGAGAGACAGGAAAAATGCACTAACAATTAAATAATTGTATGTCCGTATAAGGACGGACAAGAACAGAACAAGAAACAAGTTTCCTTATTTAAGAATTACTGTTTTTCCTAAATATTACGAAAAATTTACTCAATGTGTGCTAAATAAATAGTGCGTCATTAATTTGAGGAAGTAAATTTCCTCAGTGTAAGTAATAATTTTGTCAGTGCTGTTAAGACGAAGTTAATTGTTTTCCTGGCAAATGTCGGCTGTGGCATCGAGTGAAGACTACTGCTTCTGGTTCTGAGATCGCAGGTTCGAGTCCGGTTGGCGGTACTTAGAGTAAGGTAAATCAATTATTTCAATTCAAATTTAAAATATGTATAAATTGTAAAATTAATTTCATATGTGAACTTAAATATCATAAGAAATAAATTTAGAAAATACAAATGAAAAAAACAAATAAAGAATTAAAAAAAAATATATTTAAATAAAACATGTTCTGGGACTCGAACCTTGTATCTCTCGACTGGCACTCCAGTGCTATGCTCTGTCGGCCATTGCGACTGTTTGAGCGCCGCGAAGTGACATGCTTATTCCTTTCACGGCAAGTTAATTTTTCCTAAGAAAGAAAATAGTACTTAAAACTAAGGAATTGTGTTTTCCTTAAACTGAGTCAAATCGTTGACTCTAATTAAGGCAGTCATGTCTTTGGAGCCATTTCAAGGTAATATTTGCTTAGAATAATACACTTTCTTCCCAGCATCAAGGAATGTTTTTTGTGAGTCTACTTGGGATGTCCTCGTGGAACTTCTGAAAGTAAGGGCGAAAGATCAGCAAACTTTTGCGATTCGGCAGGTGTATCTACGGCATCGCATCTACTTTTCGGGTACACCATTGTTTTCAGTAGATGAAAGAAATCCATCTCACACATACTATGACCAAAGGCTAGCTGCAAGGGTAAGCTATCGTCCGCTACGATCTCTAATAAAGTTTACCATGTAAGCTTGGAGTTGGGAGAGCTTCGTTTTGAAGTACTTTTCTCTTAAAATACCAAAATTTGTAAGAAGAATGTTTCAAAAATTACATCCTCCAGCTTCATTCTGGTATTGTAAACCTCTACTTAAAGCGCCGTTCATTCCTCAGCTTTGAACGGACAAAAAATAAGCGGCCTTCAATTCGAGAGCAATGAATTTTCCTGCAGGTTATCAACAAGCCATTTTTTATATGTATGTGAACATATCCATGTACAAATGTATGAGTGTATATATATATATATATGACAGGGGATCTAATATTCTTGTATAATTCATAAGAAATTCCATCAACGCGAAAGAAATGCGTTAAAATATTCTAAGTGGGCAACAAGCTGACGCCACTCAATATTGAAGCGAACACACACACGCACACACACCACACACACACAACGCCACTAACATGCATTCATACATTTGTACATACAGAACACTCCCCTATAAGAGCACACCCTGGGAATTGGCTTTGAGCTCACATTTCCCATTCCTTGCGCGAACAACCACCCACTCGATTAGCTGCTAAACGCCTGCTAAGCATTGCCTTCTTTGATTGCTCTGTACTGCTTACTTGGTAAGTTAGTTGGCTGAATAGCTCGCTCGCTGGTCGCTCTACTTCAGTTTGGTTGCGTGTTGGGTCGGCGGACGGTGGTTCTCCGTATTATCCGGTGCATTTTGTACAGGTTATTTATTTACTGGCGATATTTTCGTTTTCATGGCCCAATGAGAACTTTTCGAATTCGTATTCGATTGCTCCCTTCCTTTTGTTCCTCTTCAATTCCGGGAGCGCCATGATGGCTCGTTGGCAGGAATCGGAAATTATACTATGCGCTGCAACATATTGTCGACGGCATTTTCCAATTGTGACTTTATGGCAAGGAAATTTGCCGTTTTGTTTCCGATAAAGTTCTGCTGCCATTCCATTATTGCTTTCTCGAAGCACAGCGCACTTTGATTTTCATCGAATGAATGAAGTCTTCCGCAGTGGGTGGGAACCACCTCCCCCCCACGGCTTCATCGAGCTGTAGGAGCGCACAGAGCACCGTTGAATGGCCGTTTGTGCGGTAGCAAATTACTTTGATATACAATATTTTTATTGGGTTTTATGGCAATCATAAACGAAATTCAACATTCCTTCCTTTTTTATTGTGGCGAGTTATCCGTGATTTGGCGAAATGTTTCAGCACTCTTTTTATGCTTAAATAATGGATCCGGTCGTCGGCAATCGGAAGCATAAAGTTACTGCAAATTATTCGATATACGAATATTTGATAGCCGCCAGTTGGTGCTAAATGATTTTTTATGCCTTATAAGTGCTATAACAAGTCCTCATGTATGGACATTGATATTAAATACATACATACATACTTACATTTATTGGACATACATATGGACATGTGCAATGGTATGCCATGAGGATAAAAATTATTGGCATATTCGGTTGTACATTTTGTGTTTATACGCATGTATATATGTAACTATATACACAGCCGCTGCGGCTGAGTGATTAGAGCTGCGAACTACCACTCCGTAGGACCTGGGTTCTATTATTGGTCCGAGCAACAACTAAATTAGAAAAAGTTGTTTCTAACGGCGGTCGCCCCTGGCAATCAATAATGAACCTCCGGGTGTATTTCTTCCATGAAAAAGCTCCTCATGAAAACCAGTTGCCGTTCAAATTGAAGGAGAAGCTCGGCCAAACGCTTAGCAAAAGTGTAAGCGCAAAAAAAAATATTATTATTATTATGTATACTTTCTTTATGTACATACATACATAAGAGTAAATACATATGTATGCATGTATTAAAGGCATACACAAACGCTACTTTGGACTGAGTAGGCAATTGAGAAGTAAAGTCCTCTCTCGTCGTACAAAGATCACACTCTATAAGTCACTCATTACCCTGTGCTGGTATATGGCGCGGAGGCATGGACAATGAAAACATCTCATCTTTACGCGTTGGCGAATACCGCAGACGATTTAACGATGAGCTGTATGAGCTTTGGACATAGTGCAGCGAATTAAAACTCAGCGGCTCCGCTGGCTTGGCCATGTCGTTCGAATGGACAGTAAAGCTCCTGCTCTGAAAGTATTCAACGCGGGCCGCAATGCTTGTAACAGAGAAAGAGGAAGGCCGCCCCTGCATTGGAAAGACCAGGTAGAGAAGGGCTTGGCTTCACTTGGCATTTCCAATTGGCGTCAGTTAGCACAGAGGAGAAATGACTGGCGTGTTGTTTTGGACTCGGTCAAAAATCGCTTAGGCGGTTACAGGGCCAATAAAGATGAAGAAGATAGCAGAAAAAACCGTACATAAGCAAATTTCTCTTGAATCGAACTGATATACGAAGATCTTGTTTCCCCTCTTTTCTAAAAGGCTCACATCTCAACTAAGCCAAGCAAAGGCTCGGCAGATACACGAAAAATTTTTCTCTATCTAATTTCTATTTATGCCAACTACAAACCAAAGCACATTGGGTCTTATGTATAAAAGCTAAGCAATTGCTTTTGCTCAAAATTTCAGACGATTTACTTAAATTTATTTGAATAAATGGAGTAAAAGGTCAGAAATAGTAAGAAAAAGCAATTGCTTAGTTTTTATTTATAAGGCCCATTGAATAGGTAGCAGCAGAATGGTTGCAATTTTAATTTTTTTTTTTTTGAGTCGAACTGGTCCATGAATTGTGATTTTTGTTGCAATTTTGTTAACTTCTTTGACATTTTAGAGTAGAAAATCGGCAACAAAATACACGCAGCTTCTCGGTTTTGCTTTTGCCTTAAACCACTAGAAGAGACCGGTCGGAAGCTCGACAGGTTGACTGCAGTCCTGTTTGCTGATTGAGGACCCATGCCTATCTGGACCCTCTAAGGCTGAGGACCACATTTGTTACGCCCACATGCGCTTCTCGTTGCCACCCACTTCTTATCTCATATACATATGTACATACATACATAATTTGGCATAGAAAACTGTATTGCAATTAATTTTACTCAATTGTATACATATATTTTTTCCAACAACATCATAAATTACTTAAACGTTGTTAGTCACATTCATCTCTAGACATAAACGAAGGCTTCGGCTACCGGATTTGAATTTTACGAAAAGCTATACTTTAGATAGCCTTAGCACCAATTTTTCCAATTCTTTAAACTTCTTTAAAATATTCTTAAAACTTTAGTTGTTTTTTTTTACAATTATCATTAGCTTCGCTGGAATTTTCATAACACACAGTAACTAACTGGTAACAGTAACTACAGCTGTCCCGTACAAGCAGGCAATTTATTTAGAATTTTTCGGACATACAACAATATTTCCGTACGATTCGTACCGTACCAACCATGGAATGCTCCCTATAGAAGAATATCTACAAAGCTATTAATAAATAGGTCAGCTGTTAAACAGGTTTAAATGATTAAAACCCAGTCTTCAATGAAAACGGCACTCTAACTTTGTTATATATCTTCTAAAGAAAATCTCCAGCAGAAAAAAAATGGGAACATGCTTTAATTTTTTTTTTTTTAACTTTGCATTCGAATTCGGTTAAATCCGACTATGGTTTAAACTTGGTTTAAACTCTCGAGCTAGCTGGTTTGAACTATGATTAGCCAATCAAATTTCAGCCCTAAAAATGCAATGTAAAATCTAAACACTTATATGTACATAATTCATTTTCCTGTATAAATATCAGGCTTTATCAAAAGTTTCATTTCATTTGGACTAGAGTTGGTTTTTTTAGTTCACTTTAAAAATTAGTTCACTTCCAATTCGTTCAGGCCAATGAACTAGCTCTTCTGAGTCTTAGTTCGTTCATCTTATTGAACTATATAGTTCACCAAATTAAACTAACGGGTGATTTTTTTGAGGTTAGGATTTTCATGCATTAG
>NW_016173011.1:0-4909 GCF_001687245.7 Rhagoletis zephyria
CATAAGTAAACTTAAAAATTATACATACATAAATATATTTATAAGAATTAACATATTTACATACAAACATATATGTAGACGAGTACGCATGTTTATAGCAACAGATGCCTAAACGACTTCATGTTGCCCTAAGCAATTTAAATTTTAACCGCATTTGCGAGGCATGACGCACGTTTTTACGTGACATACATAAGTACGTATGTATGTATTTCTATTGCATTTAACGAAATATTGATACGAGTAAAAGTGTAGCATTAATAATGCGTCCATTCACCTATTTATGTGCCCAGAATCTTTGTGCATTAAAATAGCCAAATAAAGAAGCTCAACGGAAGTGTGATCGCCGGGGAGAAAAGTCTTATGCAAAATTTTATATGTATTTCGTGTAATACCTCTAAATAAATATATAAGCATACATAATTATATAGGTATGTATGTATGTCCATGCAAAATTATGTACACAGCATCCCACTGGGAAATAGGTAAGCACCTTACCGAGGCAATCCAAGTTTTCTTTCAGATTTTAGTACCAAAATGTCTTCTATTAGTAAAGCAAAAAAGGAAACCCCTCCCCGTCGAAGTTGCAAAATAACGTTACGCGTCTGCTCTACATTCTACGCACTTTACACTTGGTAAAGCGACTCGGAAGTATTTATGATACCAAATGTACATCCATACTAAATTCCTACTTCCATAAGGCAGCCACGCCTTTGTTAAAGTACGGCAGGGAAGTCTAATAAGTTGCGGGTAAGATATTATTACGTGCTCCTATTTCATATAGGGATCATAGAAAAGAACCACTAACGTATACTTAAGTTCGGGCGAAACCGAAGGGTATATACCCGGCGCACAAATTAAAAATCGTTTTACACCTTACTGTAAAATAAAAGATAAGCAAGGATACTTTTCCCGATTTCATACAAATTCGATAATGGGCTAAATTTCGTATTTCTGTAAAACACCGTTATATGGGAAGTGGGCGTATTTATCATGCGATTTAACAAATTTTCAAACGGTTTCTTTATTTTATTCTAGACAAGGTCTGTACCGAATTTGGTGTGGGTTGGTGAAGCGGCTACTGAGATACAGCATTTCACCATAGGTGGTCGGTGTCACGGGAGGGGCGCCGTTACCATCCGATTTCGCCCATTTTCAGTACCAACTTACCTTGTATAAAGGGCAGCTGATGGAGGGACAGACCGACAGGCATGGCATAATCGACTTGTCTATTTATTCTGAGCATTTTGTTACAAAAAAAACAAAGTTAATATACCTTAGTGCACAAGTGCGCTAGGATATAAAAAGCACATAAATTCAAGATCTAAATTTTTTTTAAATTAAAATTGGGATTTAATATAATTGTTGCAAACTAACTAAAACTTAAAGGACAGCAAAATGAAGCTATAATCACAAAACATTAAACGAAATATTTGAAAAATTTACTAAAACCACTCAATTAGTCATAAAATATTAACATCATACGTTTTCTTTGAAGAGATTTTAATGTTTGTTGCGCTGACTTTGATCGCCAATTTGTTTTGTCAGGTTGCCAATACATATGCCCCGTTTCCGGCTGTCTACCATATACATACATACATACATACATACATATGTACGCACGTATGTAAATATGTGCATGTATGTGCATGTTTTCTGCTAATAATTTATTGCTTTCCTATTATACCTGGCGCATTTTAACTTCAATAAGACTTTTTCTATGTACTACTATTTATAGTTAGCAAGGTGTAATTAACCACATGACCCAGAAAACTTGGTCAGAAGAATTCCGTACAGGTCACAAAATACAAACAAAAATTTTTGAACTCTGGTCCGAAAATTGCCAACACCCACAGTGCTGTGCGAGCGGGCAAAAATCAAAAGTTTTTTTTTGTCTCAAGTATGGACGTTCCGGTACCATCAAAGTATCGATACTAGGGATGTTAATATTTCGGCTTTTTCCGTTCCCGGGATTTTCGGGATGCCGTTATCACGATGCCAGGATCCTGGCATTAGTCCCGGGATTTAGATATTCATTATTTTTCAACAACTTAAATCGAAAAAATTGCTTCTATCTCTCCTACCATAATAAATAAATGGGTGTGATACCTGCTTTTTAATTTAAAGCGGCGTTTTTATTTTTTCTCTTTGACGTCGGGATTTAATTTGTAATTTCAAAGATTTGATTAATTTCAAAAATATTTAAAAAATTCAATGCAATGTAGAATAAAAGTATGGGTACCAAATGAAAGACATTTCTTTAAAATTAAAAAAGAAATAAAGTTTTTTTGGTTTCACGATGATGAAAGGGCAATTTTTTAAGCTGATCAACTTAGAAGGGCGAAATTCGAGGATGTTATCGAGTTTATATAAGTCCTTAACATATAATTTTTTCAAAACCAAATATTGCGAATTTTTAGGGATACAATTTTAAGAGCACATTTTCAATATTTATCAGTCCTTATGCACCAGAAACTTGAATCTGTTTAAATTCTACAAGATTTCCTCATTAATTTGTTACCCTAAGCACATTTCTCTGAGTTTTTTAAAATCATTTTTTAATTACTGACGTCAGAGCGACGCAAAATTAAAAACAAATTGAATTCTGTAGTTTAGACTCGCTATATATTAAAGTCAAATTTATTTTGTTGAAAATAAAAATATTGCTTAAGTTTAAAGGAGTAAATCTAAAAATCATGTAAAATCATGTTTTGTTTTATACCATAAATCAAAAGTACGGCTTTTATCTGTAGAAAAATAAAATAAAAATATGCCACTTTTTTGCACTTTACGAAATAATGCGGTTTTGGCAGA
The DNA here is from genome assembly GCF_001687245.7 of Rhagoletis zephyria. Lineage (NCBI taxonomy): Eukaryota > Metazoa > Arthropoda > Insecta > Diptera > Tephritidae > Rhagoletis > Rhagoletis zephyria. The sequence continues at coordinate 2,812 of NW_016173011.1, forward strand.
TGCATCAAATATTTTTTTTTCATTTTTTGTTAATGCCATTAGATCTGCACCATTCGGCCGATTTTCTAAAATGAGACGGCACATTAAATGCCTTATCTTTTAAATGTGTAAGAAAGGTCTAATTTTTTGAAAAGAGTTACCACCTGTTAAAAGATCTAATTGAAATTATTTAATAAGTTAAATTAATTATTAAAAGATGGGTATCAATCTAAATGGAGGTGGAAAGAGTTGATTTCCTAACTAAATGTGGGAGGGTTGCCACCTGTTTAAACAATGAAATTCCATATTAATTTATGGAATTAGGTGACTGAAATACATATCACCATATATATGGGAGTCAGACGAAAGAGGTTTAAGGTCATTGCTTGCATAGGTATATTTTGAAGATGGTCGCCACCTGTTTGCAAATCGAATTTAATTAAACTTTTCATAACCTGTATACGTACATATATGAAATATTAAAATATTTATATCAAACGAAAGGGTTACGGCATCTTATTTGTTATTTTATTACTGGACCCTTAAATTAACTTTAAGGTTTCAGGAATTTACTTGTTTTTTTTTGCTAAATATTATAAATTTGTTCATTTGACACCAATGTTATTATACATATTTCAGTTACCCAAATCCATTAATTACATTGAATTTAATTGTTTGAAGAGGTGGCAACCCTTATATGTTTAGTTTAGAAGTAAATTATTTTCAAAACCATGTCGATTGATATCCATATTGTAATTACTAATTCATTTAACTTATTAAATAATTTGTATTCAATTATTTAACAGCTGGCAACCCTTAAAAAATAAAACTTGACTGAATATCTACAGGCTAATTTCTACAAACTCACACTTCACTTTTGAAAATGGAATGAACTATATACACGTATTTACAATACGGGCAACTATTTTTTAAATGTTTTTTTTTTGTCGCTAATAATGTTCGATAATTTTTTTATATGGAAAAAATGTGCGACACCTTCAACAAAAAAATTTTCCAAAAATCAATGGTAATTGCTAGCTTTCTCATACTAGCACATTATTTTACTAAAATTGAATGGGCTAAAAACTGCATACTCGGCTTTTTTCTAGAGAGAAATGAAATCGGTTTTGGATTAAATTAATTGTTTAAAATTTTTATTCGATATGATGATTAATGCCCTTACGAACGAACATCAAATCAAAAAGTTATAGGAAAAACCCGAAAACAATTTTTACTCTCCCATTATGTGTTCAAAATCGCTTGGAACAAATTGAAATTTTTACTGTGATAAGGTGTAATGCACATACATGCATACACACGTACCTATGTATTTCGATTACGTATACGCCAAGTGGTTCCCCAAACAACATTTTCCCAACTAAGGAGTAATGTAAAATTTCTCTGCGTTTTCAGGTGTTAACCGACTGCTCTCCAACTAGTGATGGATACTTGGAATGTTTTGGCAGTGCAGACCTCCTCTTCGGCTATAGGACGCGATGACATTACTGTGGCATCCAAGGAGAAGCTGGTGAGTAAATTTCCTACTTAATGAACAGCATTGCATGTCCATGGTATTTCAAGGGAGTGAGGTACATATATGTATGTACTTAACCCTCATCTTACCAACATAAACAAGTTGCAAATCCTACCAGCATGTGTCTTCAAGACACATACTATATGAAAATAAAATTAAAATATGAGTAATGTTCTGTTTTGGCACCATCCAAGTCGGATGCAAATTTTTTCAAACAACATATCCGGCTATTTCACAAGTGCCAACCAAATTACAGAAGAATGTGAATGGCCATCTATTTTATTTTCTGCGGCAAGTAAAACTATGTGCAAGTTGGTCCAAAGTATCTACTGCGCCCTTACTTTGATTGTAATGCAAATTTATTTCTGAGTTGGTTTTGTTTTGGGTGTCGAAAGTAGATGCCGAATGCTTCGAATATAGGAAAAGAACTGCTCTTTTTGGTGCTGAGACATAAGACACCAAAGTCATACTTTTGGTGAAACCAAATATATTTTTGTTTCTATTTGCTTTCCTGTTTGGTAACACAACGTTTATTCTTCTTTAGAATACCTGTGAGTGATTAATTTAGTCAGTTGATTTTTTAGA
>NW_016173011.1:5765-12393 GCF_001687245.7 Rhagoletis zephyria
TATATTCCAGTAATATCTTCCGATGAAGTTTTACACTCTTTAAAAACCTTAAAAGCGTCATTTAGGCCTGGACCTGATCATATTCCGACCTGTTTTCTTAAAAACTGCGCTGAGAACATCTGCGAGCCTTTAACAACTCTATTCAATTTGTCACTTAAACATGGCGTTTTTCCGTCAGCCTGGAAGGAGTCTTTCATAATACCACTTCACAAAAACGGCAGCAGGTCGTCTATAGAAAACTATCGAGGCATAGCGAAACTCTCTGCTATCCCCAAATTATTCGAAGCAATTATTGTTAACCAGCTGACATATTCTATATCTTCTTCAATTACACAATCTCAACACGGGTTTTCTAAAGGAAAATCTACTATTACTAATTTATTGGAGTTTACAACTCATGTCTCAAACGGCTTTAGAGAAAATGCTCATACCGACGTAATTTACACCGATTTCAGTAAAGCTTTTGACAAAGTATGTCACTCGTTACTCATCCGTAAACTCGACCTAATCGGCTTTCAGCCCAGTCTCCTTCAATGGATCTCATCTTACCTCTCTGATAGAACACAAAGAGTTATTGTTAATAATTGTTCTTCCAACATTATTAAAGTTTCTTCAGGAGTTCCTCAGGGAAGCCACCTTGGTCCGATTCTGTTCCTGATATTCATTAATGATATTTCTTCTATAATAAAACATTCAAAAATTTTAATGTATGCCGATGATGTGAAACTTTTTAAAACATTGTCCTCTATCGAAGAAAGGTCTTTGTTACAAGCGGATCTGAACAACGTGGTTAGTTGGTGTAATACAAACTATATGCCACTAAACCTTCAAAAATGTAAAGTTATGTGTTTCTCTCGGAGGGCTGTTCAACCAGCTGTTTATTCAATATCAAATTATAATCTGGAACAGGTATCCAATTTTGTCGATCTTGGTATCACAATGGATTCCAAACTCAATTTCAACCATCATATTAATGTTACAGTCAATAAAGCCAAAGGCGTTTTTGCATTTGTAAGGCGATGGTCAAAAGAGTTCAAAGATCCTTATGTTACAAAAGCTCTTTTTACCAGTTTAGTTAGACCTATACTAGAATACGGATCTATTGTTTGGAATCCCCGCTACCAAGTTCATTCAGAAAGGATTGAATCAATTCAAAAACAATTCTTGCTTTTTGCATTGCGTAATTTTAACTGGGATTCAGATTACAATCTCCCCCCTTACACAAGTCGTCTAAAGCTCATAAATTTGCCTACACTCGCAAGTCGTAGAGAAATGCTGGGTATAATATTTATCGTAAAATTAATGACAGGCTTGATTAATAGCCCGGCCCTCCTGGCTGAGGTAAATTTTAATGTTCCTTCTCGAGTGTCAAGACACTTTCGACCTCTATTTTTAAAGCCATGCAAAACTAATTTTGAACTAAACGAATCATTCCGTGGTTTATGTCAAGATTTTAACTGTCATTCCAGCACGTTTGACGTATCGGACTCGATTTTTACTATAAAGAAAACCATTATTTCCACTCTCAATAATTGAAATACTATCTTTAGCATATCCAATCAGCTGATGAATTTGATTCTGTAGCTGAATAGTTTTAGATCTCGACACTTAACAAACTCTTGTTTCCACTACTCGGCACGAAAAAACTAAAAAAAAACAAAAAAAAAAAAGTTTCCGTACGTCATGCGGACTGCGCCCCTCGTGTCGGTTGGGCGGGAATGGAGGGTAAAAAGCCGTTGGGATTAATTAATAAAAAAAAAAAAAAAAAAAAAAAAAGTCTCAAAAAAAAATCTTTGAAGACTTAAAAATATTTATCTCTCTGATAATTAATATGAAGGACTTTTATGTAATGTAAGTTCTTCAATAATAATTATAGATGACTCGAAACATTTGTATCTTAATATAATAATTATTGATTGACTTTTATTCTTTTCTCTTATAATAGTTATGTTTCTGATTTTAATTTTTCCGTTATAAATAGTAGATTCAATATTGATATGCGAATAAGAATTATCATTATCTGATACCAGATTTGAGTTCAGCAACCACGAAAAGCCCCGAATCTCAAATTTCGCGCAAAAATATTGAATTAATAAAAAAATCGTCCTCCATGATTTTCTTTTTTGGTACCAAACTTAGACTGCGCCACTTTTCGGTATTTTATTACCAATAACAGTAACAATAAGATATGAAATTTTATATAAACTTTGTCGATCACCCCATGTTAAAATTCTTGAAACCTACCTATGCTCCTAACTTCAGTTAAGCCTTTGGTGGAAATAGAACATTAGATTATAATATTGTAATTGGTCTTTATCGGGTTGAGGTAAATCAACTGGTTGTTCTGAAATTTATGTAATGATCGTTCCCACATATGCAATATGGATGGTACGACTACTGTGCCCCTCTTAACGGCTTACCTCGTCAGCCCCGACTCCATCCATTGCTTCAGCACCGTGTCATTAAAACCATTGATTTGGCCCGCACACAGGAACTTCAAATTTGGTATTTTCGTCAACAGATCAATAAGGCATTCAGACGACAAATCAGTGGCGGTTATGTCTAGCTCCTGCAAGGCGCATTTATCCCATTCAACCTGCATTACATATTCCGACTTCAGACTAGTACCGTTCATTAGCAAGCAGTTTAATCGTTTCGAACGCTGTATTAGTGTTTTCAGAGTGCTGCCAGTCACCTTGTTGCAAAAGTTCACAGCCAAACACTCCAACTGAATACAATTCGAGCTGAAGGCATCAATATGCGAGTCGTCAATAAAATTAATGCCATACAAATTGATCACACGCAAATTGGGCGTGGCCGATTTGAGTTTATGCACATTGATAACTTCGTATATCTCCTCTTCCTCCTCTTCGCACTTCTCGTAGGTGCCGATGAGGTGCAAAACCTCCAAGCCATTGATGAAATTGTAAATTTTACGCATGAAGCCCTCCATGAAGATCACCTCTGAAAGGCAAATGCACATGTAGCGCAGCTTGGTGGGAAAGGCCTGCATCTCGCTGAAATCATGCAACTGCATGGCTGCAAAGATACGAGTGATACATAGCTTTTGATATCTGCATCAATCGCATATATGTATATGCATACAACAACTCACCTGTGGAGAAGTCCAGCAGCATATGGGTGAGATTTGGACACTTGGCAGAAAGCTCATGCAGCACTGTATGCGTAATCAGCTCGATTGGCAGCTCAATGTAGCGCAATGTGGGACCGAAACGCACAGAGATGAGTGCAAGCAAAGATTCCAGCGAACCAACGTGTAGGCCAGACACCTCCGGGCGTAGTGAAACATTTTTCCAGAGACGTGTGTCATAGGCGATCTGACGCCAGCGTCGACAGATGCGCGCCAATCGACAAATTTCACGATGCGACAGGTAAGAGAAGATGTGCAGCAGCACCTTGTCGGGCAATTTTTCGATTGTCTGAAACGCAACAAAAGAGCATTATACATATGTATGTATGTAGTCTGATAGTTGTAGGCAACTTCAAGGTTACTGCAATAAATAGGCCACTTTATGATTTTGAATAGATGAGTACAGAGCAAGCAACTGAAGAAAAATAATATTTCGAATGCACCCCCGACAAAGCACAAAAATAGCATATAACGCAACTACATACATATGTATGTACATACATACATACATACATCAGTGTGTTCAAAATGTATGGTCTGCACTATAGCACAGTTAGTGGCATTTGCCGCTAAAGCAACTGATAGTCACATCAATTCTTCAAATTTCTACAAATTTATACTTATCATACCGTATTTGCGAAGGGCGAACGTACGGTACCATCGGAAAGGTACACCTGCGACGCCTCGACAGCCAGTTGACCCCAAATATCAGTTGACAAATCCATTTTAAATTGTATGCACTTTTGGTTTTACTCCAATTTACTTTAAATATTTCGATTTTAGCAAAATAATAGCAGCACAAATTTACCTGCACACCTGTCTTATGTAAAAATGTTGCCTTCTTTAGTGCCAAATCTCAACACAAATCACAATGAACGCAATGTTTCCTACGAACTGCTGGCACAGACGGATCCTCCATAATGCTCGCAGTAATAGCGAAGAGCGCATAGTGTACTTTATTTTTAGATTATTTTGAGAGATTGTTTGTGTTTTCACAACAACGAATCTGAGATCTTGCCAGAGATCTTCTTCTACCGACAAAACCACCGACAGTGCCCCAACAACGTGTTCTTTTATCACCGTTCGGTCAAACACCTCGATCGGTGAGAGCAAAACTATGTTGCATAGTACAAGCATGTACATATGTATGTATGTATGTAACCACATGGATAAATTTGTGTTTACATTCTATTTATGCGTTGTCTTAACCCTAATTTTACCAACATGTGTTTGTGAGACACATTTTGTTGTTTAACTTGATGTTTCTACGTTATTCATTTAAAATATAGTTCGATCTATAACAGAAACCACAGAAATAAAAGTTTCAAAATTTCCACAAAGTTCATAAAAATGAATCAAACTTCAAAAAATGTTCATCAAAATTTCCAACTTTTTATTCAGAATTTTTAAACAATTTTCGAGTATGCCGTTTTATAGCCCATTAAATAAATATAATAAGTGCAAGTTTCAAGTCACTAAAAATTACCGTTGAGGTGTTGCGCTTTTTCTTTCATATAAAATTATATTTTGTTCATACGTTACATGGAAGAAAATTCTGAACACCCTCAACAAAAAAAAAAATCCAATGTTTAACGTACAGGTCTCTTATCTCGTTGGACTTGGACTCCTCGGATAATATTTCAGATGAAGCGTTGCAGAAATTCCTCATGCGCCATGGCCAACAGTTGGCCGCATGCTGTCTCTCTGGCATGCCACATATTACCGATCAGCTCTGGATGAGCATATTGCCTGTGCTGTCGAATGCAAAGTAAGTGCTGAATTTCACAATTTCAAGAATAACTGTATATGATGAATTCGTTCCGGAAGAATTATTGTTATGGGAACAGCGGAAAAACTTGGCGTCAATATACACGTCGATCAATTAATGGATACGATTGCGTCGAGCTGTGGAAATTTAGAGCGATTAGAGCTAAGATGGGATCCGGATAATTTGCGTTTCTCAGACAAGAGTCAAAAAGCCATTGATTTACTCCGTGTCAAAGGTCTCAAGTTGCGCTGCATGGTTTTGAGGTGAGCTTTAGTTTTTCCAATAATTAATTTATTTAAGTATTATGATGGAATTTAATTATATATTTTCTTTTTGTGATTAAGTGATGGTCGATACTATGAGACGGTGAAGGCGAATTTCGAGCGCGCCGATCGTGTAACTGTCGTACGCACTACGACCTGTTGCCGCGTATCACCTTACCATTTGTTGCGCAATTACAATGAATTGATTTTCAACTAAGAACGTAATAGAATTATTCAGTGTTGTTGTTTTACTGGCCATTTTTTGTGAACTGAAATGTTATTGTTGCTTTTTTAAATTAAACTAAAATAAATGTATTTCTCAATAAAATCAATTTACTACATATGTAGGATATATTTTTAAATTTAATTTATTGGATTGGGAATGCAAAAAAATTTACACAAAGGCTTTATTTCAACAAAAGCTCTATTGTGTCTAATGTAGAAGAAAAAAATGTTTAGCCAGCCATAAAAGTTTTAATTAAACGAGAAAAATTGGATTTACAGATTTTCTATCACAATAAACCGTTATTTTCAGATTTAAAGTTTTCAATCAAAAATGATTCCCAAGAGGCCATAAGAGCGCAAGTATGAACCAGCCGGCTTAGTCTAAATTAAAAAAAATATTTTTCGTCGGGGGGGAAAAAAAAAATTTGGTGCCTTTGTGAATTAAGATAACGACATATATATTAATTTTTATAGAACAGGCTAATAGAAGATGGTCTGTAGAGCCCACATGCAGGATAGCACGACACATCTGGCCTGAATACGATAGAAGATCTGGAGTACTCTCGGGCTTGAATCACCAATGCTCGATATATAATCGGGGTTACAGCCCGATGAAGACGCTTGCCAACAATCGAGTGACCTCTGTCGTCTTTGCCGCGATGTAGAGGAAATTGAGAATGTAGCTATCTATGACACAGCCCTGCTTTGACGAAGGCTCGTGGACATTCGTACCAGCACTGCTTTTTTTGGAGCGTCTGGCCGAATTGAGTACAGCTATTTAGCATATATGTACGTATGTTAGATTTCGTGACTTTCATCATAACGACGAATCGGTTTCACCTCTAGGGCCTATGAGCCTATGGCGGCCCTAAGTAAGCTTTCTTCAATTGAATGGTCGCCGCGAATAACGTAATGTAAGCGACAAGATTATAATATTGCAGAAATAAAAAGAAAATGTGTATAATGACGCACAGAAATAAGCTAATTCTTTTGGTTTTCTACTTTTTCGGTATAGAAGTATCCAAGAAACTTACTGTTACAGTATAAAATATACTATATGTACAATGTAACTGTAAAGTTAAAGAAACTAGTGACAAGAAAATTATCGATTACAACGTTATTCGCGGCGACCATTCAATTGTTTGATGGGGGCTGTCACGATAACAAAACCCACGCATGTATGTATGTATATTCAACAACTATTTTAAAAATAAAATAGTA
>NW_016173012.1:0-12392 GCF_001687245.7 Rhagoletis zephyria
CAAAATGTTAGACATGCATACTTGCAAAATTTCAAAGCGCCAATTTTTTGTTTAGGATTTCTGATCAGCGTGGAACAAATTTAAAATCGATTTGATGAAAATTATTTGGTAATGAGCGAATTTGTTTAATGGTTTGTGATTATCTTGATAATTTCAAAGGGCATTTTTATAGGTGCAATGGCATACCACAGAAACTATAGTGCCCGCAGAAGTCGATCTGCTACGAAGATAAGATGGACATTCCACCTGTCGCGGCTAAAAGCATTCGGCGATTCGGGCGTTCAACACACTACGAGCAACTTGCTATGGTCACACCACCCTCCTCTCCATAGCCCCACGTCGCTCTGGCTATTGGAGCGGCCTAAATTCATAACTGAGCAGAATAAATGAAGATGTGACCAACCAGTGTTCGGCATGCGTAGAGTCGCCACTTAACTCACAGCACCTCTGCGCATGCCCCTCAAAACCCCACCCAGCTAACGCCCCTGTCCCTATGAACAGCAACTGTTGAAGTTGCGCACTCCCTAGGCCTTGCCTTAGCTGAACCAGACGACAACGAAGATGGATGAGCCGACTCGAGTGGGGTTTGGTAGCCGCTACAACAACAACAACCGAATGAGTGTTGAGTACAGTAGCTGGAAGTTAAATATTTTTCTAAACGCTGACGAAATCCTTATTTTCACGGATGGCTCCAAAGTGGACCTGTAGAGTGTCCTAAACACTCTCAGATCACTGCTGCGTATTCCGGGCTGAGATAACATGTAATTGAAATATCGGCAAAGCTGGTAAGCATGATTTACCTAGCTACCTCTAAACTTGCCTTCGTTGTTAACAGTCAAGCTTTCCTCAAAACCTTGGGGTCGGCAATGACTAATTCGAAATGCGTTAAAGAATGTCAAAGATGCTTACAAGCTTTTCAACAACAACAAAATAATCATTCCGAGAAATGAGTAAGCGGACGAGTATGCTAGAAAGAGATCTGAAATAGTATTATTTAGGTGAAGCGGTCCAGATTATTAAACTTCCCCTGGGATTCCTGTCTTCCGCGAGTGACCATGGCAGGGATGTTAATTTTTTCCGGGATCCCAGAATTAGTCCCGGGATTTAGATATTCCTTACTTTTCAACAACTTAAATCAAAAAAATTGCTTCCATATTGTTTGAGAAGCTCTCCTGCCATAAAATAAATAATAAATAAATGGATTTGAAAGCTACTTTCTTTATTTAAAGTGGCATTTTTATTTTTTCTCTCTGACCTTGTAATTTCAAAGATATGACTGATTTCAAAAATTATTTAAAAAATTCAATGCAATGTAGAATAAAAATATGGGTACCAAATGAAGGCGGAAATTTCTTTAGAATTAAAAAAAAAAATAAAAAATTTTGGATTCAAAAGGACGAATATGTAATTTTTGGAGCTGATAAAGTTAGAAGGACGACATTCGAGGATATTATCGAGTTTATATAAGTCCTTAACGTATAATTTTCCCAAAAACAAATATTTCGAAATTTTAAAGGATAAAATTTTAAAAGGACATTTTCAATAACGAACTAGTGTTTATGCACCAAACATTATTTGCCAAGAATCCCGGGATTTTCGGGACCTAACATTCCTACTGCACACCTACGCAGTACGGAGTTTGCTAACGCTCTCAGAGCCAAACGTTATGCTTCTCACAGTAAGACAATTCCTCTCTTGGGGACCACTTGAATTTTTAGTACTAAGAAGACTGTTGTCGCCTTGCTATAGTAGTTATGTATGTTATGTCCAAGATTTGTCGTCCCCGCCAAAAATCAAATTTCTTTGGTCCCTTGGAATCCTACGTCCTTTATTGCTCTTCCATATTTGCACAAGCAGTACAACAAATCAATATTGCTAAAACAAAATTTAAATTAGTATGTCACTTCACTTAACTGTAAAGAAATGCATTAACTAGATTCAATTTTTGTCAAGCCGATTTTGAATTTTTCTGCATTCATAAAATTGACGATAAACACTAATATTTTACCGAATTCATGCTGTAAGCGGCGCATACTTATTGCGAGTTTTATTGACATAGAGAATGTGATAACAGAAAATCAAAGCAAAAGTAGAACATACATACATACACATATGAACATATGTATGTATGTATGTGTAAGACGATGTGAAGCTTGTTTAAGAAAACAAATAGTTTTAATAGAGTTAAAAAAAACGCAATAATCTAGATGAATGAGCGCTTACATAATATGATAGCTAAAATATTACACATACAGCGAAACTATCTTCAAACATACTTACATACATACATACACAGATAACTATGTAGTACATATAACATGCTTCAAAACTAACTATTTAGAAGTGCTATGAATTGCACTGACATACAAAATTAATAGCATAATAAAATTTGTAAAATAAAAAAGCAAACACAAAACAAACAAAAAAACCCAAAAGAGAATATGTGAAGTGAAACGATAACAACATCTAAAAAATATTCTATTAACTTTCGCGAAATTTTCACGACTCTTACTCAAGCCGACAACACAAGTTGATATCTATCGTGTGAACAAAATGAAAATACTCGATAAAAACAAAATACATACATATGTACATACATACTTAATATCGAAAAAGTATAAAGTTAACTATTTTATAAAGTAGCCAAAAAGTATAGAAAATGCAGGTATTACTTACAAACAAACACACACACAGACACACACACACACACACATATACCTACGTACTTTCATATAAATAAAAGTAATACTCTTACATACATAGGCAACATAAGCATGAAACCGTACGAATAATCGGCAAAAAAAAATTAAACTCGAAAAAAAGTATTTGAAAAAAAAAGTTTTTTCAAATCATAGTTATAAAAACTTATGATTATGATTGATACATTGAATTAGTTGTAAGTCGTTGAATTACATGCGTAGCCAATTGTAAATTACAAATGTTTTGATGCAATTTAAACAGCAAAAAGTTAACAAAATTCGTGCGTAGTTATATAGAATGTAAAACTATTAAATAAGTATTTCAAATACAATAACATATAGTGAGCAAAATTAAATAAAATAAAAAAATATTAAATAATTTATTATAAACTAGTCTAGGTTGAGTTAAATATAAAAGAGATCAGCGGCACATTTGAAGCTAATCGGTATAATGCTTATATGTACATATATATGCTGAAAATATAAAAAAAAAAAACTGTGAAAAAACGTGATCAGCAAATTTACAAGATTCTTTAATAAAACTGTATTTTTTTGTGCTGTTTTTTTTTTCTTTTTACTTGAAGATTTAATAGTGCGTTTCCACGAGCAACAAATCACAGCTGAAATTGTGATACGTTTCTAAATTGGGTCATAGAAAGAAGTTCAAACTGCGATTAGTCGTGGCAATGAAAGCGCGTTTCCCACGCAGTTTGCTATCAAAAACCGAAAGCGAAATTCTTTTCGCAAATTTGCAGTAATCACTTTCGGAAATAAAAGTTGCATGGTGTAACTGCAATTGAAAGAAGGCAAATCTCTTTCGAGAAATTATTTCAACTTTCGCTTTCGTGCTGCACTAGTAATTTTGATTTCTGCTGAGAGTATTGTCAAACCAGCCGAGTGTTGCCGTATGAGACGGGAATTTTAATTCATTTATTCTTCTGATATGAAGTATTTAAATATTAATTCGCAGACCTTTTGAGGCCATTTTACCATTTTTAGTCAATTTTTCAGCGTTCCAAAGTCACTTTGCACGCGAAGCGTAAATGCTCCAGCCATCATTTTTAAAAATTCTTGAGTCGGAAAGACTTTTCAAAACCATCTGTTCTTGTTGCGTGTAACAGCTACTTTAGAATCGGAACTGCGCAATTTGGGGTATGTGGAAACGTTGTTTAACCATGAGGTTACACGATCGAGAACTTGCTTTCAATTTTATCACACACACTTCATATCAAAATTCATTAGAATTGACACATCAGCTGTTTGACTTGACGTTCAAGTTGCCACACGACTAGAAAGGAAAAATTCATATCGATTCAGTGTGAGTGTGTATTGCAACTTGAGAGCAGGTTCTTGATCGTGTAACATTCATGCAAGTTTAGCACTTTTTTTTGGAAATAAAACTTTGAATGTTTCGAAAGTCTCGGTTAAGTTGACGCTATTTTTAAGAGCTTTATCCTACGACTTCTCATTACTATTAAGCACTTTTTAAAACTATTTTTTATAACATTCACTTCAAATGAATACCAATCGCTTATAGTTTATACTCAAAGCATAAATTATTTTACACAAAAGAAAAAATATAAAAAGTGTTCATACACCCTATAAATTGGTACATACATATGTACATAATAACGTTTTGCTCAAATTGGAGACTTTAAAAATTTATAACATGACTTTGATTTATGATTTGCATGGTAAAATCGCCAACACCACGTTTAGCCTTAATAAAGTTCATGGCATGCGACGCTTCATTGAAATGGCAAAAATTCTTCTCATTTAAGGCCCAGTGGAAATCCAGTATTAGAATACGAAAGGCTCTTGTAAATAGGCGAGGATATTTTAGGGGCACTATCTAAAGAATATTTGTAGTCGGTTTTAAAGTTTTTTTATTCAGAGCTCCCATACATATCTACATACTATTTCAGCAAATATTAGCTGCATTCTTTTGTAACTGAGCGACAATACATTAGAATTTATAAGGAAATATCCAAGTTGTAATTCACGAGAAGGTCGAGAAATCGGAGATTCTATATCTCGAACAATTTTATGGACTTTAAACACTTCTTGGAGCGCAAAAATTCAGAATACATCCTTTTATAGTAGGTTTTCATAATTTAAACAAAGAACACTTTTGGTTTGGGAGCTAACCTCGACACCTGTCAAATTGCAACCCAAAGATTTCGAAATATGTAACAAAATGGCATGCAAGAATGGATTTGGTCTCGAAAAATTCGCAAAACAAAAAAGAATTAGAGAATTTTGAAATTAAAAAATTTTTAATACAAAAACTTGTATGAATTTTACCTTTTTTATACACTGGTCTTAAAAGATCTCGAAATTTTCAAGGTGTTTTTTGTTTTTAGCATGAGTCTTTGAACTTTGAAAAAAAATTTTTTACAAACTCGAAATTTAAGGTAGATAAAAATTTTTTTAACAAAACGAAAAATTGCTTCAAGGTTCAAAAACGTATATCTTGAAGTTTTCAGCATCTCTTAAGTTCAGTTACAGGTATTATATAAAAAAAAAAATTGCCAAAAATGTTTATTAGTTCTCGCTTTCAATTTGAAAATTCTGTAATTTTTTTATGGCCCCAAATATCAGCTTTAAATTCGTTTATTTATTCATTAATTTTAAGATGGAAAGTCAATGACTCATACCATTCCGGCCATTTTTTCGCAATCGTTCGCTTCAAACGCATAATTTTCTCTGTCTGTCGAGAGCCCTATCAATCGTCTGACCACTTTTCATGATACCTTGCTGCCATGGATATTTGGCTTTGACGACGATTGCCCGGGTTCGCCTTCCGGCATTTAAGGATCGGGCATTTTTTTAAGTTCTTTTGTGAGTACTGAGTACTTTGGAGTACTCAGTATCGATATTTAAAGAAATCGGGTATTTGTCGATCTTTTTGAGAATCGATTTCTTGTTATTACACTAGTCATGCACTGAGTTTTTTTTTTTATTGCTGTAAGTCTCCAATTTGACAGCAGTGCTATGCAGCATAAACCTTGTGCATTTGAATTGAAAAACAAACGATAAACAATAAATTTTCTAGTCATTGAGTCTTAGCATAGTTATAGGCGCAACAAAATAGCATTATACTCACGCCTACATACATATATAATCGCATAGACATACGTACAATATATACATACATACATATATATGTGCAGGCATACGTACAGATATAATACTACATACCTATAAGCAATTTGAATAATGATTTGTGTCACATTGACATGCCTTTGTATCAATCGAGCAACAAATAGCCATTACCTAGCAAATATGCAATTACGCAAACATACATACAAGTATGTACATATGCATGTACATATGTACACAGTTATAATAGGAAATCATCAAATGTAAATACAAAACTAAAAAATTAAGTATATTGTACATATGTAAGTATGTATAAGACGAAGTCAATAAATTAATTTAATTTTGTTATCCAACTACATAGGTAATTACAGTATGAATGCCCTGACACGTGCGTGTATTTGTAGATAAATAAATTAAAAAAAAAAAACGGTTTTGGTTAAAGCGAAGCACTTGCGTATATTTATACATACTTTAGGTTAGATGAGTACCAATTATTTTTATTACAACGGAATTAAAAAGTAATGCAATTAGGTAGTAAGCCGGAATGACGGAAAAACAAACCTCGAATCACGTTTAAATGTCCAACAAATTTTAATAGCATCTTTTTCTCCCACAGCCTAGTAGTATATTACATAAAATACATATATAGTATATACATATATACATACATACATACATTTGTATGTATAGATTACACTGGTTCAAAAAAATTTACTTATTTTAAATCGCTTGTGAAATATTTTCGGGACAGTGAAAAAAGACACTCATCGAGAATTTATATTTTCAATTTAAATAACACAGAAACATTTTTTTTTTTCAATTTTGAAATTTTATAACTCGTTTTTAAATCAACGAGCGATATTTGTACATACGTATATATTTTTGAAGGAAATTGAAGGCTGCAAAAAAGTTTCTTGTGAATTTTCCAAAAATTCACTCCAGTAGTAATTCCAAGGTTAAAGTCGAACATATAATAAATTAACGTTTTCCTTTCAATTTTCGGCAAAAGGTTAAAATTTATCACTGAATAAAAAATTATAAAATTTTCAGGAAAAACTATGATATTTCCCGAAGTATATATTTTGCAAAAATTAAAAAAAAAAATTTAATTTAATTCATGATATACTTTTGACAGATTTCTTTTTTCGCTATGCCGAAAATATTTCAAAAGGAATTTTGAAAACAAAGTCGATTCTTTTGAACCACTCTAATATAAAAATGTATATACATACATACATATGTATTGCTACAGAAAGACACACTCACGATTAGTATTTAAACAAAACGCTAATTAAGATTGTGCTCGTTTATGTACATATACATACATAAGTGGAAATAAATATGAAAATTTGAAAGCGAGAAAACAATGGTCTTCCTTAAAATTAAAGTGTAATATAGAGCAAAAAATAATAAGAGCATTATATGCAATCAACGTGCGTGGTGCACATACATACATACATATATGTATATGTATGTAAAACATACAACACAAATACATACATATATGCATTCTCAATTGAATTGTGCGCATATATATAAATATACATACATAAATTATAAATAGTAAATGATAAAAAAATAAATAAAAAACAATAAATAATAAATAGCAAATAGTGAATATTGACTTGAACCCAATTTTATTTCGAACTTAAATAATAACATTAAAAACAGATAATAGGATAAGGAAAATCACGCTTGCTTGCACTTAGATAAGTGTAATAATTCATCGATGTGCTTCAACTGGAAACACACATTGGAGCAGACACATTTTTTCCATACTTTTTTACAAACAACTGAAACAGAAGCGTTTTTAGTAAAAAAAAAAAACACACAAAAGATATTTTTCTTCATTCAATTTTATGGGCCATTTCCACCAGAAGCATATGTAATTAAGTTTTCGAAATATTAAGCATTTCCAACGGCTAGAGTTAACTCCACTATGGGGTGATCACAATGGTTAATTTTTATGGTTAATCGTTTTTTAGAGGAATTGAACTATAAATTGAAATAACATAAATAAGTGAAATCAAGTCCTTCTCTATCTGATTTTTTCATCGCAGAGGAGACGTTCCTCTCCCTCTGTAAAAGAGGTGGAGCGGTACTCTATTCGTATAACATGGCCAGCGCACAGTGGTGCAAAGCTGAATTTACTCTTCAAAAAGTTCAACAGCCTAAAATTTTTGACTGACTTCATTCGTTTTTAACTGAAAGGTACTCTTAATTAAATTCTCTAAATTCTTAAATTTAAAAATTTATTTTGTTTTTATAGTTTTTTTTTTTTAATAAAGTTGAAAGAGCACACTTTGCTACAGAAACATCGTTTGCTTGACTCCAAGGTGTTAATTGTTAAATGTCCTATATTTTTTGTAAATATAAATTTTTTTTAAGAGGTTGACGAATTTTCCAGATATAAGAAAATAAATGAATTTAAAAAAAGTAACTCCTTAAACAAAAATAAGAATAAACAAAGGAAACAAGTGAGTTGTGCAACCGCTGAAGCCGAGTGGTGAGAGCTGCGTCCTCCAATTCGATAAACAACATTAAGTTTTTTTATTTTAATTGTCATTTTTAGTTTTTTTTTATAGATTTTGCTTTACTATATTTTATTTTTTTTTTATTATTATTTCATGTTAAACTATTTTTTTAGCTTAGTGTTTTTTTTAAGTCCACAACAACTATAATTAAATCAATTTATCCAAAATTATTTTTTTTTATTCTAATTTTTATTTTTAGTTTTTTATTTACTTTTATATAGATTTTAATTTACTTTGTTTTATTTTATTTTATTTCTTATTATTATTTCAAGTTGATTAAGTTTTGTAGAGTTAATTTTTTTTTTTTAATTCAATTCAGTGTGCAATTTCGATCAACCCAAATGTTCCGTTAACTTTGCCGTTTGTCTATGCTACACCGCCGTACATAATCGCATTAATTTGCACTTTTAGAAAAAGCACGTACAAGTTTCGAAAGAACAAAGCTTTTGTGCATATTTTTCGTCCGTTGATTTTTATAAACATACAAAATTTTTACATATTTTATTTATTTATATATACATTTTTTATAGTTTTCAATTCACACACATCAAAGTGTCGAGTTAGGTCTACAAAATAAAAATGTGTAAATAAAAAAATGTATATATAAATAAATAAAATTTATATATATATATATACATGTAGACCTAACGAGGCACTTTGATGCGTGTGCATTGAAAACTATAAAAAAAAGAGAAAAAGCTCAAAAAGGCGCAAAAGAAGTCATCTCGAAATTTGGTTTGATCTACGCCCACACCTACGTAAGTGCACACATACATACATACATATATACGCGCCCTATAAAACAAAACATTTACCGCATCAACGACAATCGTTTGGTTGATATATAAAAAGGTTTCTAAATTGTTTTTTGGTTTCGATACTACTTCCCTCTTTTATAAACAATTTTTTTTTTGTTTGTAGAGTTACTAAGAATAAAATCTCTGCCAGGCTAAACTACGAATTTCACTTTTTTTTTAGAGAAAACTTTTAACAAAAAAAAATAAATACAAAAAGATAAGAACCTCAACTAAATTCGGTTTCTCCTTCAAACACATCCTGGCGACTGCGGTAATTATGTAATTACATATTGTCAAACAGCGTAGGCCGGTGCATTCATAAAACATACATACATATGCATGTATGTATGTATACGTATCAATAATTATGTAATTAAGTAAAAAAAATTTTAAAGAAAATAACTAAAATATAAACACACACCTCTCGCTATGCCTCTAAGTGCTCACTCACACATAATACATACATACATACATACATACATATTTTTTCAACTCTTTTAAATGCTTGTTTGCCAATGCAAATATCTTTTTGAACTTATGTCCTTATGTACTTTGCATTAAATGCGTTAAAATCAAATGTGAATAGATTCCTATGTAAATTAGTTTTCTTTTTTATAAAATAAGCACGTGACATATACACATGTACATACATATTTTTGGAACAATAAAAAGACAACACAATAAATAAATATAATTACTAATAGTAAGTATATACATACATACATACATACATACATAGTTTTGTAGTTATAGCCAATGTAACAAATGCGTTAACACAAAAATGCACAATGAAATAAAAAAAGCCAACAAAAGTCAACTAAACAATAAAACAATGAACGATAAAATGATAAATGATAAATAAACCGCATACATACATACATATGATTGTATCTGTGTAGGTTTATTTGAAAACAAACCACTAAACAACAACAGCAAAATTGTGTAAAGCAGATATCTAAATTAAATATGTAAGCGCAAATTTTAAACAAAGACCTAATGCGAAAAAAATAACTAATTAAAAAACTAAAAAGAAAAAAGAGAAAAAAAAACATTTAACTAAAGCCGTAAAATATAAAAACTGTTAAAAACGCTGCAAATTGAAATCCAAAACACACGCATACATACATACAAACAAGCGGTCAAACTGTTCACTTAATTACGACTGTAAGATAGGCCAGGCCGCAAAAAAAAAATACATTGAAAAAAGTTTTTACTTAAAAAACTGAAGAAAATAATATTTCGTTTCGCCCCACCCCTCCCCCTGCAGTTTTTATGTACCTACCACTTAAAATTGCAACTACATTAAAGCAGAAAAAAATTTATGATAAACTGACTGTGGCATTTGTGGGAGAGCTTTGGAACTCTGGAGGTAATGGCGTGGCCCATACATACTGAAGCTTTCATAATGCATATAGCCATTGGAAAAGGTTCCGTGGTCTTTCCCGGGCAAGTGGAATTTTCATTTGGGTCACTCAATTTCAAATCCACCTTTGGTTGGAATGGAACATTTTTGATTTGGATGAATTTTGGTTGGAACTTTCCTTTTATCGTATAACGAACTTCTGCCTAAGTAAAAAATAAAGCTTTTTTCAAAAGCTATGCCAAACTCTAAACTTTACGGATTTTTTAAGTATAATTTCAAAAACTATTATTTACAGTTAAAGGCGATATTTAGTGCAACAAAGAAAAGTTAAATAAAAGAAAACATAAATTTTGAGAGTTTTGAAATTAAAAACTTGTAAAAGCAAAAACTTGTAAAAAGGTTTGGCTAAATTTTTTTTTGAACAATGCTTCCAACAAGGCGTTTTTTTAAGATATGAATTTTTGAACTTTTGAAAAAAATTTGTTGGAAACTACACAAAGTTAAAATTTTGTTATTAAATTTAGAGTTTGGAATAATTTTTTTTTTCAAATATTTTTTTTTATAGTCCCAAATTCCACCTTTAAAAGTAAACGATTTTATTAACTATAATAATTTTTAAGATATCAAAAAAATTAACTTGGAAAATTTCGGGGAATTGTGAAATTTTGAACTTTTGAAAAAGTTTATTTAAGATATGCACTTTTGAACTTTGGAAAAAAAAAATTTTGGAAACTAAACAAAGTTAAATTTTTTTTATTAAATTTAGAGTTTGGAATAAATTGTTTTTTTTTAATCTTTTTTTATATAGTCCCAAATATTACCTTTAAAAATAAACGATTTTAATAACTCTAATAATTTTTAAGATATTAAAGAGGTTAACTCCGGGGAATTGTGAAATTTTGAACTTTCGAAAAAGTTTATTTTTTCCATTTGGCCGAACTTTGTTTAATGGTAAAGAAAAGTTCCAACCAGGGTTAGAACTACGGCAATCCCAAATCGGAGTAAATCCCGGGAGTACAACACATTCTTTAATAGTCGACAACCATTGCAGAAGGGATTCTCTTTGAAAACCCGGTATTTTTAAACTTTTAAATTCAACTTTTGCTTGGTTAAAAGAGTAAAGAAAAATGTAACACTTGATTGCGCCATTACCTCCTCTATGAAAATACTGGGAATTGTTTTCTATCGAATGTGACTACTTTTTTAAATTTTCTTCAAATTTAAAAAAACTGACTTATGGCCGCCTAGATCATTCAAATATCCCCATAAGTTTTGCTTCAATTTCTGCAATTTTTTTTGCAGATGATTTTTTAGGCAAAATTAGAGCATACATTGTCAGCCTCTTATGTAGACTGGAGCAGCATATCTTAAAAATATTTGTGTATTATTTAATGCTGCGCCGACAATTTGCAATCCTTTTATCAAGGATTTTTTTTATAGGAAAATCCTACCCGAGTTTGTTGTTACCTAAACCATAGTGGGCCTCTTCATAGGCCCGCGTGCCAAACCTTTCAAAAGCTATCCGCACAATTTATATAGGGCAGGCACAAAATGAAAGCTCTCGCTGAGCAACTCTGACCTAAACCTTTGGTAGCTCTTTTCGAATGCTCCTATCTTAGAACTGGTACAATAATTCTATAAAGAAGATCGAGTTCTACGGACTGGTTACTGACAAGGCAAACCCTTAATTTTTGAAAAGAGATTTAAGAAAGATTTATGCAACTAAACAACCGGGCACAGCACCGAAGTGTCTGCTTCTATAAGGAGTGTGCAGAAGACGTTTGAGGATTGTAGGCCTAGGCTTGCCCGGCGATAGCACTTCATAACTTCTGACAGAATTAAATTTAGAGTTAGAAGCCGTGGAGAAGGAGTGAAGTCGCTGTCCATCATTCATATT
>NW_016173013.1:0-12390 GCF_001687245.7 Rhagoletis zephyria
GGCTATATGAGTAATGTGTATTTGTAAAATATTTGAATAATTAAATCTATAGCTCAAACCTATTTGGGTATATTTTTTGCATATTTTGATATACAAAAAAATGAGTAAGTTACAACCGTGGATCATGCCAACCTGGTCACGCTGCCTGGAACGTTTGCATTTAAATTTGCATGAGTCATGTAGCGCTCAAAAGTCAGCATGGAAACTTTGCTGCATATGTATGTACATATGTATATATGCTTTTATGCATTGGCATACGTACATATATAAATACTTCGTAGATGCTTATGCATGCTGTAGATCCGGATAAAACTTACTGCTTGTCAAGCTGCTTGTCATTTAACATTTGGCACAGTTTATGCTTCTCACATATTTTTTTTAACGTGTGTGAAAAAATATATAACTATAAATGTATAAAAAATGCAATATTCTCTTTCATTAGGAGCTATTAGTGGAGTTGCTCTGCAATTTAATGCAATAAAAACCAAAGCAAAACACATTTACATGTGAGAGCATATGACCATTAAAACCGGTTACTTGCAATTAAACTTCACTGAATTCAATTAGCGATTTAAGTGTCCACATGCTTGGCACTTACATACAAGGAGTGGCAAAAGCGTTTAAGACTGCAACATTGTATAGCAGTGTTGCCAGAAATTACGATTTATCTTCAAATTGAAGATATCTTTTCGTAAATAATCGGAAAACTTCACATGCAGATAATTACAACAAAATAAAATTCCATTCAAAAAATCTTCGCAGTGAAGGTATCTGGCAGCACTTAAGGATTTTTTTTTTTTTGATAGTTGGCACACATTTTTCGTTTTTGTCATCAACTTACTGCTGCACATGCGAAAGTAAGAGAGCTAGAATTCTATTGTCAAATATGGATACGAAAAAAATGAAACGTTGAACTGTGCACACTGTATACTCTGTGATTTTTGGTAGTTGGCATTGGTAGGTGACAAGAACCATTTCAGTTTTTGTCATCAATTTACCTTGCATATGCGAAAGTAGGACACGTAGATATTAATATTGATTGTCATGAATATGTTTTTGCCTGTCAAAATTCGTGCTCAAACTCGGTATTGTCAATTTCCACAAGAAAAGATTATGAAGCGATATTTATTAAAACAAAAAGGAACATCATCATCACCCGATAGCGACGATGAATACACAAATCTGGAAAGAGTTTGTCTCAAATAAACTTAAACAAAACAAAAATTTCAAATAAGCAGTAAATCACCTTAAGTGATATTATTTGCACAAAGGATTATTTAAAAAGGCATGGTCATGAGTAGAGATAGAACTTTTTAGAAAAGTATCGATACTAGTACACATTTCGAATACTCTAAAGAAGAATCGATGCCAGCACTTATATTTGAAAAAGATTATGGAATATACTCATACTTGCAAGTATTTTTGAGGCAAACGCGAAAAGTAAGCAATAACAGATTGATTGCTTTTATGTCATCTTTCTATTTATAAATTGAATAGGCCCTGCTTTTAATAATTAGAATCTGATCTAACGAGGTTTTGTTAAGGAGTTTTTGCAATAAAGTTTCAATAAGTTTTCTATGAAAATGTTTATAACATCAAAAGGCTTTTTCTGGCGGTTTTTGGGTGTGAGAAATCTAAATCTGCAGTTCTTTATAACCAAAAACTTCCGCTGGGTGCGCTTTGGTGTACATTGGGCCTTACGCATAGAAAGTGAGCTTAAGCTGAGACTTCAGTTTGCACTGATGGCGTGAGCTCAAAGTCATGAATTTGTACTGAAAATCGAGTCCAAGCTTAAGCTCACTTTTTATGCATGAGGCCCATTTTTTACACTTTTCCTTGATGTTTTTTTTTTTGTATCATAACGCAACCAGCGGCCGTTTTTGGCAAAAATAAATTGAACATTCAGGAAATTGCAGTTCTCTGCAACTTTTTTTAATTCCTATGTTAAAGCAACATGAATTTATAAAATACAAGTAGAAATACTTAAATGTTTTGTTAACTGGTCAAGTAAAGCTTTTATGAATTTCTGAACTTGATTGTTTTGCTTTCCACATGAAATTTTAGTAACGATTTTTTAGTTTCTTTGGTATAAAATCTGCAGTAAAGATATTCCTAGAGAAAAAAGATTTTTTTTCCAGTTCCAATAACCTTTTTATAGATTTATGAAGAATTTATCATTACTTGGAAGATTTTTAACAAAATTTTTCTGGCAACACTGTTGTGTAGATATAAATTGATTTTATTTATGAAATAAAATCTCTGTTTGCAAACTCTTAATAATTAAGTTGTCAACAGGACCGATTTAAGATACAAATTTATTTTTAATAAATATTAAACCTTCGGTTATTAATATGTTGGCTCACAGACCGAATACATTCTTAAAGCTTTCCGTACAACAGAGTTGAGCTTTTTGAACTGTTTTTCTTTTCTTTTTGTTTACCTTTCGGTTGATCAGTGCTCTTGATGATGCCGACGTAGATTGACCGCTGCTATCTTGTGTTTTATCGCCTTTTCAGAGATTCGGACTGTGATACCGATGTTAGTGTATGTTTTGAGTGCGGCAGGCTCCTGTGTTTGGAGAAAAGTTGTCTGATTCACGCCGAGATTAGACACTAATTACGCACATATACATATATATTTATTATGTACTGTTATTATATCAATACAAAAATTTTTAATTCAAAAATTTAATTTATTGACTTATTAAAAAATTAATTACTTTACTCGACTTTTTGTTCAGAATGTATTATTAAATGAAATTTTCTTATTTATTTTTGTTATGTTTTTTTATTTTTATTATTGATTACAACAACAACTAATAAGAATTAAATATACAATCCAAACACAGTATTTCAGGTGAGGAAATTAGCGTTTCGGTCTGAGGGACCGATGTTAGTAACCGTGTTGTAAAATTCGTAATAGTAACGGAAGGTTAAAAAGCCGAAAATCGCTCCAACAAGTGAAAACCATTAAACGAGTGAATAAATTAATATTAATAAGATATCTACTTTTCAATACCATGAAAATCGGAAAATAAATATCAGATTTATTTAAATTTTTATTAAATTTTCTTTAAATTTAATTTAAAATTTTCTTTCCACTCAAATTTTTCAGTTTTTGTTGCTTGTTTTATTATTATCTCCTTAAGAGTAAAGCACTCCTGGGAAAGAACAGAACCAAGTACATAACCGGTACTTTCAAATTAAAAAGAAAAAACATACCTTTTAGGCACTTCTACCGGTTTTCTATGTTATTTCTAGCAGCCATAAAGTAAAATTGAAAATCAACAAGGTACTACCAAATATATATGAAAAAACCAAAACTAAAAAGTTACATGAAACCTTACTTTGCTCCATTTTACAAAAAAAAAAAAAACTTACTTGGTTCTGTTCTACACAAATTGAACTTTTCCACCAGAAGCACCTACATATGTATGTATGTATGTACGTGCATAAACCTGTAAATGACTTACTACTTGCCGCAATTTTGATCTACCTGCTACTAAATTGGTGATTATTTGTTGAAATCACCGAGGTGTGTCTTTGGCTCGCAATTACAATTGAATGCTCAGTGATTGATTACAGTATACTTGGTATAGGCGCGTAGCTCTAGGTGTTTGATTAATTGCGGTGAATATGTAATGTAGCGGACCTGGCATATTTTATTTGTATTTTTTATTATCTTCTGGCATTTTTTAGTATTTATGCTCCACGCAATTATAGGACCATAACGATTTGACAAACATACAATTTGCGCCGAAAGTGGCCGCTTGCGACTGCCATTCGCATTAGCGTCGCCATTATTTCTAGTAATTTAAGTTTAAATTGTACAACAGGCACACATTTATCTTGATAGGGTGCAAGTTGTGTTGTATGTACATATATTATAATGATAATAATATAATAGATTGGCGCTTACACATATGTTAGTGTTTGGCCGAGCTTCTCCTCCGACTTGTCACACAAGCGGAGGGACCTACAGTTTTACGCCGACTCCGAACGGCGATTGTATTTTTATGAGAAGCTGTTTTTTANTGTTAAGAAAAAACCTTTTTTCTATATGCTTACCACAACACCACAGCGGTCGACATAGTAGGGTGGTCCAAAAATGCGTATGAAAAAGTATAGCCGGAATTTTTATGCTCAAACCCCTTAGGATTGTTCTATACCCCAATTTTTTTTTATAAAAAAAATATACTGATGATTTTTGTGACCTATCTACTTGTAATTTAGTATTTTGCCGGCTCGAGGTCAATTTAAAAAAACTAAAGAAAACTCAAGTTTTTTTTTTCGTTTATTTTTTAGTGCTTGGTTTTAAGAATTCTATACCATTTCTACGAAAAGTAGTTTTTCTCTATATAAAATACATGGAAAACTTTGAGCGCTTCGAGCGACCTCTAACTATTTTTTTTTATTTAGTATTTTGCCGGCTAGAGGCCAATTTTAAAAAATTTATGAAAACACAAGTTTTTTTATTATGTTTTTTTTTCTCACGGCAAATTAATTTAGATGTCCGCACTGTTTGACATGCAGTTTGATATAAATTAATTCGCCCTGAGGACGGTTACCCACGCGTAAGCGTAATCGAAAAATATTGGAAACAAACACTAAAAAATAAAATAAATAAAAGTTTTGTGTTATCATAAAATTATAAAATCATTAAATTAAAAATTAAAAAATTATAAAAGAATTAAAATTAAAAATTATAAAATTATCATTACATTGTGTTATCATAAAATTGACCTCGAGCCAGCAAAACACTAAATTAGAAAAAAAAAATATTTAGAGGTCGCTCGAAGCGTTCATAGTCTGTCTTCCATGTTTTTTACATGGGAAAACTATTTTTCGTGGAAATGGTTTAGAATTTTTAAAAACTAATATTTTTCCATCGGAGAACTCTGTTTCTCTGAAGGAGATTCCCAACAATAATACTCAACTCTTTATTTAACATTGTTTTCATACTAACTATATTTTATAGGTCTGCCGACAACAAAAAAATCCCCAAAAAATTGATTTCTACGAAAAGTTGTTTATTCTCCTAGAAAATATTTGGAAAAGTTTAAGCGCTTTGAGTGTCTTCTAAATATTTTTTGATTTCAAAATATAAAATATAGATATCGGGATAGAACAATCCTAGGCGGTGAGAGAACAAAAACTCCGACTTTACTTTTTTTTTGACCACCCTAACGTGCATGCATGCATTTGAGCATATGCAACACACTAGCATATTAAAGTCACTTATTAAATAAATCGCATTTTTGTAAACTGCATAATTTTTACTATTTTAATTTTATATAATTTTCCTCTGCAAAATAAAGCAAAATTTGTACATATTTCGAACAACTCTCGTTATGGGTACACAATTGTGCAGATAACTGGTAGATATCTATATATGTATGTATTTCAACATTTTTTCGGCGATAATATTTATTTATTTGTCTTACATTTTCGGCAAGCGCTTTCAATTTAGTTGCAATAAATGGTCGGACTGCATATTTTATAAATTTTTCGATGACTTGGACTTTGGGTGAATGTACTTAGGATTATTTGCTTATTATTATTTTGTTTGTTTGCAAAAGTGTGTATATTTGTATATTCTCTCTTAACGCACACATTCGATCATATTTGCATTAAGCGTGCCGCAGAGGTTAACGTGTAAGCGAGTGTGGTCAATTGAAAATTGCTTCTGACTTGGCGAGCCGTGGTCCGGTAGTATATATGTACATATGTATGTATGTATGTACAAAAAGATGTACAAATGTATGATGTTTGATGTATATATTTGTATAAACAAACGTACAGATGTTGATGCAATTGACCATAAAAATGCAAGCACATGATGCTTCCGTCAATAACGTAAAAATGTGAAATATTTACAACTAATTTCACTTTCACTGAAGCACTCAATATAAAAATATCAGATCATATGGCATTGGATTTGTTTGAACCGCGCCGCTTAGCGGTGCATGGTAAATTTATAGCCTCGTTGCTTTAATTTTAATGGAAAAGACATACAAAAGTAAACAAATATATACATACATAAATATATATTTGATTATCAATTTTATATAAGTACCTACATACATATGTATGTATGTACATATCGCAAGTCTCATATTATGAATAATTACTTTAAAATTTCTATTTTGTGGAAAAGCGAAATGAAAATGGATGGATTGGATAGATGGATTCATACAGTAAGTATACAAAAAGCAGATTGAAAGACACATATCATCGCCATTTTTGGCAAGTTTAGGTTTAGACTAAACCTATTCTCCTTATGAAGATCATTAATTGTATTATGAAATCTCCGAAATTGTAAATTTTTAAATACTTCTGTATATTACTAAACATGCGGTATATACTAGATTACCCAGATACGCTTTGCTAAGGGCATGAAATTTTTGCGTGCTACATTAGACGTAATTTATAAAAAAAAAAGCAACATGCTTAAGCTCAGCCAAAAACATAGGCGACTTTCGGTTTTTTATTTGTTTAACCCTATTCAAGTTACTATCTTCTCTGACAAACATATTGTTATACGTATGTATATATCTCAATTATCAACTTACCTTAATTCAAGTTGAATTGACTTTTTAAACAGATGGCAACCCTTCTAAATGTAGCTAAGAAATTACGCCTTTTTAAAATAATTTGGATTGATACCCATATTGTTAGAAGTATATGCTTTCTAATATCCAAATGTACATATGTATGGTGACGTGAATTTTTGGGACCGCGCAGTCAAAGAGCTCCATATAATACGACGTTTCCACGCTTCGTAATTCGTTCAGTCATTCGTAATTCGCAATCTCGTTCGTAATTCGCTCTCCCCTTTGTCATTCGCCATCCAATTACCCTTCGAATAATGTAATTCGCAATACAAAATTTTCAGAGCGAAGTTTTTACCGGCCTGGTCGCATTTGCGGGCACTTTTTCTAGTTGCTGGAAAATTAATTAATAAAATATTTCCTATATAAATAAAATCTTTGATGAATTAAATTTTTGCTTTATCTTCGATATGTTTAGTACACAAAAATAATAATAAATAGCGAAGAACAAGAACATCAAGTAGAGCTGCCAAACGAATTACAAATGTGTGTCGTGGAGACAGGGTAATTTACGAATTACGATTACGCATACGTCTGAAATTACATGAAGTATAAATGTGCTCAGTGAAATAAGTGGAGTATTTTGCTAAAAAATAGATGGTTTAATTTCACGGACTTCCACGCCCACTAAATTGTATCCGATTCCAATGAAATTCGGTTTGTGGCTTGGATTAAGCTAGGAAGACATAAATAAGAAATATGAAAAAGCTTGGCCCACCAGCTATCCGAATTCTGGGGTCTAGTCTGTATCGCGATTCGAAAAGCAAATCATTTGTATTCGAATACTGACACTACGAATTTGTATTAGTCCGTGTCGCCTTTCAAATCGCATTGATTTTTGAATCGCCAGTAGGGCTCAAACGATACCGATAAAGTATCGATACATTTACTCGCTTCGAGCATCGACAGAAATTATCGGTACTCGAGTAAGTGTCGGCAAGGAAGCATCGATACTTACTCGGTATCGAATATTTGTACCAATTATATAAATTTTTTTGTACTAAATTAAAAATGGGTGTTTTACTCGATGTAGAGAAGAAAGGTAGCGCTACTTTGTTTTTGCGGATTTTGACAATTCACAAATATTTTATTTTTTCTTTATTTATTCTTATTATAAATCATACATTTTGACAATTTAACAAAATAAAATTACTTTTGTTATCGAAAAGTTGAATGTTAAGAAAATTTGCAGTTTTGACAGTTTCTTTTATTCTCCCATCCTGCTTTATTTACTTGGGTGTATTACCCATCGTTACAAATTAAAAAATAATAATAATTTAGTACTAGAGAACAATTGTTCACAAGGAGTTGATGACGCAATAGTTCTTAAAAATAATCGAGCTTGCTTATAACCACACACCCTTCCAAGGGGTTGCTTCATAGATGATAAAGGTGCAGATAAATAGATTGTTAGTTCATCAGCAGTGTGACCAGGTTACCTTTTTGTGGTTAGCATTAGCATTTAATTTTANCGATTTTTTTCTTAATTTTTCGATTCCTAAATTGAACTCCATTTGGAAACCTCGAAATAATATACATAGCCGTTATTAAGCTGAAAGATGTTATTTTGAATTTTGATGGGAATTAAAAAAAATATTTATTTAAAGAAAATCGGTTTCGCGAAACTTATCGAGTTGGCGAAGACTTTTAAACGAACGAATGTTTTGACTCCTTTTTAACTTAATTTTTGACAGGGTATAACTTTTTCTTACCATTTTTCAAAAGGTTACACTGTTCATCAAGCTGACTATTACCTTGTATATATCTACGCAAGAACCGTATTAAAAAAAAGACCGATTCAATTCAACACATATTTCTTATAAAGGTTTATTCCTCAGTCTTTATAACGCACTCCATTAAACCGTGTTCAAAGGTAAACAAAATCTGCTGGTTTTATTCGACATTTCTTAATTAAGAATTTGAGCTTTGGACCGAAATGGAACAGAATAGTTATACAAATGTATTATAACAACAACTCCAATTAAAAACGGGCCACAACCCGCCACAAAGCGCTCTATGTATCGATATAAAAAAGGTATATGTAGCATTAGCTATTTCTTACAATAAAATTACTTCGCAATATTTGCTGCGAAAAGTAGTTAAGAAATTGAATTAAGAATATCACATAAATGCATGTAATCCGTTCCAAATGGAAGGTAGAATCCACTTTTACCAATGTCGCATTTAAAAACAAGAAGTTTTTCAAGAGTGTTCTCAATGTATAGAAACTTACTTCGTATCGAATTGAAAAGCATCAAGTTAAGAATACTTGGTATCGCAATAAAAGTAACGAATCGCAATACGGATAAGACCTCTTGGATTCTAATGTGGCAAGGACCTGCAAGGATCCTCCAAAATAGCAAAACGTTTGTGCAAGATTTACTTTTACATTAAAACCCCGAGATATATAACAAATTGTGCGGATTGGCGAACAGCAATGCCCCTCCCTCCAATCCAATTTCAGTACGATCAACTATCAAAACACTTACTTAAAAAAAGTTTTAATTGCGAGCAAAGTATAATTGTTGCATATAAGTATGTTGCCAGCTTACGTTGCAACTCAACAACAAAAATTATTTCATTAATATTTACAGCTAAACATACCTACAAAATTAAAGAATTCGGCTGTCATAAATCAATCAGCAAAACGCACCAGACGCATAAAAACGATAAGCAACGGGAATTTTGCAGTATCACAGAGCATCCGTCCATCACCCAGCTAGAGTGTCAATATGCGCCGCTCCAGCTCTGACATTACAACTACGCTGCTGATGGCGGCCTGCCATCTGTTGTTAAGCACCGTTATGCCGACGAACTCGCTGACTGTACGATCCAATTTAGAGATTGTCAAGCAATGGAAACTATTTTCTTTTGCATTTCCACCACATGCGCCAGTCTCCGATCCCAACTACTTCAATCAGCTGAATGTGGTGCCGACAAGCATGATAGTCGCATATGACCGCATATTCATTGCCACACCCAAGCTCTTCTCAGGCGTGCCCACAACGCTTAGCTACATTTCAAAATCGGATAACAGCGAGTCACCACATTTGCAAGTAAAAATCGATTGACATTATTTCAGTGGCATAAATTGCAAGCAATAATAACAAAATAATATACATATTTATGTGGATTTTGTTTTATTGCATTTCAACGGGTTTTTACATTTACATTCATATCTTATCTTGCAGGCCTATCCCGACTGGTCGTATTCTGTTAGCGGCCTAAACAATTTCAATTGCAGCGATCCATATTTAGTTTCGGTGTATCGCATGCGTATCGACTCTTGCAATCGTTTGTGGGCCTTGGATGCTGCAGTCTCGCGCACATTTGAAGACTCCGAACAAACGTGCCAACCGAAGATATTGGTATTCGATTTGAATACCGATCAAGTGGTGAGGCGCATTGACATTCCGGTGAGTTATTTGAAAGCTGAAGCCGCAAAAAATTATTGCTGAGTTATTACACATATTAGTTTTTTTTTCAATTGCTTTTTATAGAAAGATGTTTTGCGCAATCAATCAGTTTTAGCAAATCTAGTAATTGATGAAACAAGTTCTACATCAGGAACATGTGACGATGTTTTCGTTTATATCGCAGATACAGTGAAGCCGGGTAAGATTTGTTTATGTTTTTTTTTCAAAATAAAAAAAATATATTGCCAAAAACATTTTATGTGGTTGTCCAAGAAAATTTGAAATTTGAAGTTAGAAAAATAGTAAAAATATGTCCAGCAGCTTCAAATACCATTTTTTTTCGAATACTTGCTAAGCATTTGCTTGCTATGGTGAAATGCTAATAATACTGGATCACAAATTTTAGTTTGGTTTTTGTTCTCCAGACGCTACTATCCAATTTCTTTGTAGAATTGCTCGGTGATTCCGTAAATCGAGTTTATCTTTTTCTATGGATACGTTTTCGAAATATTTGCAATTTACCGTTATTCAGCTTAAAACGAAAAGTGCTTCCACTTAACCACGTATATCTTATGAATGAATTTAACAATCATAAAATCAAATCAAAAGCTAACGAAATTCTCCATAAACCACATATACATCACTTTCCGATAGAACTGATAGTTTCAGTGAAATTAATTATTTATTCCAGTTTTTTTTTAAAGAAAAAATGAAAAAAATCAAACTTTAACAGAAGAAAAGTTTAAAAAATAACAGGTACTATAACAAATTTTAGCATTTGTGCTAAAGCCGGTTCTGTTACAAAAAAACAAAACAAGTTCCTAATAAAGGAAAGCGAGTGATAAAGAAAGTTACTCATACGCCACGTACATCTATGTAACGCGCTTTTCTGCTCATATTTCATACGAAAAATCTTTGCGCATTTTCATCTGACCACTCATTATTTCTTATTTATCCATCGATTACTCTACCGTGAACATTTTCCGGAATATGCAGTATGAAAAATTCAATTGCAGTGAAACATCCGGTTCGTATGGGGGGTACCAAGGCCCTTTTTCTAAAAGCGCCAATTTTGCTTCGCGACCATGTGATTGATTTCATTTTATCAAATTGAAAGCGACTATTTTCTAAACAACCTTTGTTAATCGATAAACCAATTAGGCGATAAAAAATAAAAATTTGTAAATGCATCCCGCATAGCAAGATAACACTGGATACACTGATGTTGGCCAACTGTCTTGGCTGCACTGAATCGGCAGTTAATTTCATTTGCATAAAACTTAGGTGACGAACTTTTTGGAGCTATTGTAAAGAAAGGCTTTAGTTTCTTTCAACTAATCCAGACGGCAAGATTTATTAACATATTAGATACGGTTTGGAATTTATTAAGTTCAAGATTCATATGGGGCATTATGTTAAAAGTCGTATACACTTTTTTGATTTCGTTGTTTAGATTCAGCTTAAACCAGGGACCGTAAATAATAGTTACTTTTTTCAACAGCTAAACTTGGCCAGATATTTTTAAGTCGAAAATAAAAGTCCTTTCCTAAAAATAAACAAACTGCTTATCCAAATTAAACAAGTTTGGTATGAACTGAAAGAGGACTAAAATAGGTTTAAAACTGAACTATTTAAACTAGGAAAGCCAGCAGAAAGCCAGCTATTGAAAAATATTAAAATAAAAAATGTTTTTTAATTACCATAGAACAAACCTTGGGTCAGGTATATGCATATCTTTTGTATTAAATTATAAAAACAAATATACATAGAAGTGGTAGCCTTCGATCGTTATTTCTGTTTAAAAGCTATTTAAATCCTCCTTCATTTGGTAA
Organism: Rhagoletis zephyria; assembly: GCF_001687245.7. Lineage (NCBI taxonomy): Eukaryota > Metazoa > Arthropoda > Insecta > Diptera > Tephritidae > Rhagoletis > Rhagoletis zephyria. Next base: position 11,859 of record NW_016173013.1, read on the forward strand.
ATTTGTTTAATTTGGTTAAGCGGTCTGTTTACTATCCGGAAAGACTTTTATTTCGAACTTAAAAAATATCTGGCCAAGTTTAACTGTTGGAAAATAAGAACTTTTATTTACGGTCCCTGGCTTAAACATTGCCTATATCAGGATATAGTCGAAAAAATCTTTTTTTCATATATGTATTTAGTGCTGGATGTAGATTGACATACTACTGACGGATAGTATGTGCTCCCCTTAAACTAAACAACTGAACGATAACTTAACGAAACACGACAAACGCCATGCATGTACTTTTTTCAAATAATAGTCGAACGGACATTACAAGTTGGACAGCTGAACAGTACGAAGAGGGTGAAGTGTTTCGCATTAATTTTATTTTTGAACTAAATTCTTTAAATGAAATGGTTAAAACCTTTAAATATAAAGAATTTAATGTATTTTAATGTATTTTAAGCAGCAAGTCTTGTAAGAATTCCTATATATACAGGTTGTCCCAGAAGTAACGTGCCAAACTTTAGGGCAAGGTAGGTGGGGGGGG